>NW_016824250.1:500067-508934 GCF_001698545.2 Rhinopithecus bieti
TTTTTAATTATATATATTTAATTATATATATTTTTAATTATACACACACACACACATATATATATATGCAATTATATTATTAGGTTGGTCCAAAGGTAATTGCAGTTTTTGCCCTTGAAAGTAATGGTGCCAGGCGTGGTGGCACATGCCTGTAATCCCACCTACTTGGGAGGCCGAGGCAGGAGAATCACTTGAACCTGGGAGGCAGAGGTTGTGGTGAGCTGAGATCATGCCACTGCACTCCAGCCTGGGCAACAAAAGCAACTCCATCTCAAAAAAAAAAAAAAAAAGAAAGAAGTAATGGCAAAAACCACAATTTTTTTTTGCACCAATCTAATATTTATATTATGGTGCTCATGTGAGAAAACATGTGAAAAGTTACCACCAGGTTTGGCATTTAATGAGCGTGAGCAATTACCATCATGATGAGTCAGCATTTTGCCCCTTCCTCATCTTCTGGGATGCGGGAGATAAGATTCATGCAGGAGTGACTGAATGTGGGAATCATGCAGGAGTCGCTAAGTTCCTTCAGGACTAGGCCTGTGTGGATGTGCGTGTTGCTGTGTTAATAAAATCTGGCCAAAGACAAAGGGTTTGGGACTTTATGTTAGAAAGAAAAGAGCATTGCACTTGGAGCCAGGAAAATTAGACCTGAGTTCTGATGCATGAATAATTCTCTGTAATGTCTGATTCAACTACTTCATTTAAAAATAAGTCAAATGGTATCCAGACAAAAAAGCATGGTAGATGTGATTTTCAAATTATGCTTGTAAAAATTGTGTAGCACTTGCAAGCATTGTAGTTACGCAGTGTCTATCATTACAATTATTATTGTTGTAAGTAATAATGAAGATTATATTTTGGTCCAGGAACAGTTCCTCAATCAGACTTTTGTTTTCTCTATAGAGGCTCAAGGAACAAACATGTCTGTTTTCTTTGAACTATCATGACCCAGATGATCAAATTAACTTTATTCTTAATTTATACATCACAATCTTATAATATTTAACCAACTCTTTAGTTTGTATTACAAATATAGCCCATTCCCCAACTTCTCTACTGAATCTCTTCTTTCCTTCTTTATTTTCCTTTCCCCTTCCTTCCTTCCTTCCTTCCTTCCTTCCTTCCTTCCTTCCTTCCTTCCCTCCCTCCCTCCTTCCTTCTTTCCTTCTTTCCCCCTTCTTTCTTTCCTTCTTTTTTTTTCTTTAATTATAGGACATTTGCTGCTTTAAATAAAGAGTAAACAGTGAAAATATGGAAAAAAGTTGTAGTAAATAAGTAAATTTACAGAAAAACAGACATGTTTAACTTAGGTCATGTAAAGAATAATTCATTTTTCATAAATAACTTGTTTTCAGAGAAGAGAGAATAGCGAAAAGCTTTAAAATAAGGACTGAGGCTTGTTTTAAAATAATAAGATATATCATAGTAATCATGGTTCTTAAATAAAAGTCCCTTTGGGAGGAACTTTAAGTCCATTGGTTTGAAAGTAGGATGCTGCCAGAGGAAGCAGCGTTCTCAGACGGAGAGTGAATGGTAAGGTATGGGGAAAAGCGAGACCTATACAACATGACTTTTATTTTCTTGCCTTCCTTGATAGTCTAGCCACTGAGAAATTGCAAAAATACAAGCCCTTCTCACCATTTCAGGGAATTTTATCTGCTATTTACCAATAATTCAAATTTTGGAATTCAAGTTAGGTAAAGCTACCAAGGTCAACCAATCTAGTTATTTCCGAATTTGGCTGAGCATAAGAGACACTTGGGAAAATTTCTCCTGGAGATTCTGATTCAAAATATCTGGTATGTGCCTCAGAAATCAGTATTTTTAACAAATAACTAGGTGAATCTATTGATCTAGCCATTGCAAGAATACTCTCATGTTATTGCTTTGGAGCTAAAAACACTGAGACTCATTGTAGTAAACAAATCAACTGCAAGATTCCATAAACTGAAACGAACTCCATAAATGAGTTAGTGCCAGACTCATGTTAAGAACCTAGATCTCTTTTTAGAACAGGGCTCTGTTTTCTTTTAATTCAGGGTCAGACTGATGTGAAAAAATAGCACATGTCTTTGTACCAGTTGGTATTCACCAGTCTGTACCTCATAAAGAAAATACATATCAAAATATAAATTGTTTTCACCTTATGTACTGATGAGAAGTAGGACAAGCTATCCAAGTACTTTTAACCGATTTTCATTTGTGAGGTGAGCTAGGATTTAAAAGTAGAACTTGACAAGTTTATAAGAAGTGGTTATAAACTGAAATAAGTTACTGAGGCTGCAGAATCTCTTTCCCAAGGGATACATTTCTTTCTTTTTCTAATGTAGTAGAACCAATAGATAGGGGAAAAGACAAGTTGAATCTCTCCTAGAAATCTACTTTAGCACTGTAATCTAGTAATTTACTATCTCTTTCCCTTTTTGTTCCAATTTTCCTTTATTCATAACTGATTAATAATTACATGCAGTTCAGTGAGATCTATGGATTAATGCAAGGCAATAACACAGACACATTATCTTATTATTCTTTTTCTTTTTTTAAAATTTAACTTTTAAGTTGAGGAGTACATGTGCAGATTTGTTGCACAGATTATTTTATAACCCCACTATTCAGCCTAGTACACATGAGTTATTTGACCTGATCTCCTCCCTGATCCCACCCTGGACCTTCATGCAGGCTTCAGTGTCTGTTGTTCCCTACTATGTGCACATGTGTTCTCATTATTTAGTTCCCACTTACAAGTGAAAACATATGATATTTGGTTTTCTGTTCTTGCATTAGTTTGCTAAGGATAATGACCTCCAGCTCCATTTACATACCACATTTTCTTTATGAAATCTGTTATTGATGACCATTTAGGTTGATTCCATGTCTTTGCTATTGTGAATAGTGCTGCAATGAATATACATGTGCATCTGTCTTTATAACAGAACAATTTATGTTTTAGGGGTATATACCCAGTAGTGGGATTCCTGGGTGGAATAGTATTTCCGTTGTTAGGTCTTTAAGAAATTGCTACACTGTCTTACATAATAGTTGAACTAATTTACATTTCTAGCAACAGTGTTTAAGTGTTTCTTTTTCTCCACAACCTCACCAGCATCTGTTGTTGTCTTTTTATTAATAGCCATTCTGCCTGGTGTGAGATGGTATCTTTTCGTGATTTTGATTTCCATTTCTCTAATAATCAGTGTGTTGAACTTTTATTCATATTCTCATTGCCCGCATATATATCTTCTTTTGAAAAGTGTCTGTTCATGTAATTTGCCCTTTAAGCACATCAAAAGGCTTATCTACCACAATAAAGTAGGATTTATCCCTGGAATGCAAAGTTGGTTCAACATATGCAAATCAGTAAATGTGATTC
Organism: Rhinopithecus bieti; assembly: GCF_001698545.2. Taxonomy (NCBI): domain Eukaryota; kingdom Metazoa; phylum Chordata; class Mammalia; order Primates; family Cercopithecidae; genus Rhinopithecus; species Rhinopithecus bieti. Next base: position 503,441 of record NW_016824250.1, read on the forward strand.
ATCACACAGACAGAACCCAAGACAAAACACCACATGATTATCTCGACAGATGCAGAAAAGGCTTTCAATAAAATCCAACATGCATTCATGTTTAAAAAAAACTCTCAATAAACAGGTTTGGAAGGAAATACATCAAAACAATAAGAAACATATATGACAAACCCACACAGCCAACATCATACCAAATGGGCAAACGCTAGAAGAAGCATTCCCCTTGAAAACCAGCACAAGACAAGGATGCTCTCTCTCACCACTCCTATTCAACATAGCATTGGAAGTCCTGGCCAGTGCAATCAGTCAAGAGAAAGAAACAAAGGACATCCAAATAGGAAGAGAGGAAGTCAATTTATCCCTGTTTGCCGATGACCTGATTCTGTATCATAGCCTAGGCCCAAGGGCTCCTTAAACTGATAAACAACTGTAGTAAAGTCTCAGGATACAAAATCATGATTCACTAACATTCCTATAGACCAACAAACAGTCAAGCTGAGAGCCAAATCAGGAACAAAATCCTATTCATAATTGCCACACACACACACACACACACACACACACACAAACCAAACAAACAAAAAACACCAAAAGCCTAGGAATACAGGTAATCAGGGAGGTGAATGACATCTACAAGGAGAACTAAAAACTATTTTAAAATTTATATGGAACCAGGATTATGGCATGAACCCAGGAGGCGGAGCTTGCAGTGAGCCAAGATGGCACCACTGCACTCCAGCCTGGATGACAGAGCGAGACTCCATCTCAAAAACACAAAACAAAACAAAACAAAAATTTATATGGAACCAAAAAGGAACCCAAATAGCCAAGGCAATCCTAAGCAATAGGAACAAAACTAGAGGCATCTTGCTAACTGACTTCAAACAATACTACAAGGATATAGTAACCATAACAGCATGGTACTGGTACAAAAACAGAGACATAGACCTATGAAACTGAATAAAGAACCCAGAAATAAGACTGCACACATAAAATTATCTCATCTTTGACAAACCTGACAAGAATAAAACAAGATAAAATCAGTGGGAAAAGGATTTCCTATTCAATTAATGGTCCTGGGATAACTGAATAGCCATGTGCTGAAGATTGAAACTGGACCCCCTTCCTTGCAGTATACACAAAAACTAACTCAAGATGAATTAAAGACTTAAATGTTAATACCAAAACTATAAAAACCCAGAAAACAATCTATGCAATATCATTCTAGACATAAGAACAAGAAACAATTTCATGATGAAGAAACCAAAAGCAACTGCGACAAAAGAAGAAATTGGCAAATGGGATCCAATTAAACTAAAGAGCTTCTGCATAGCCAATATAATTATCAACAGAATAAACAGGCAACCTACAGAATGGGAGAAAATATTTGCAAACTATGAATTTGACGAGGATCTAATACTCAGCATCTATAAAGAATTTAAACAAAACAGGTTATTTACAACCAAGAATTATTAAGAAAATCATAGAAACTCTTCGACCTTTACCCATATCATAGCTCATGCTTCTTTCTTGGCCATCAGTAGTCACAAATTACTTTTTAGGGAAAAGGCAGATACACCAATAGTAAAATGAGAAGCATGTATAAACAGTTAATTTGCAAGAGACAACCATAGCTGTGAAATGAGTAATTCTACATTCAAGATTGTAAATAGTCAAAGATATATAAATAAATCCTTTTTACCTAATAGGCTTTTACTTTTAAGCAATAAATGATAATTCCAGAATTATAACTGAGATACAGAAAAGAAGCTGTCAGTCTTTACTGGGAGGATAGTAAATTTTTTAAAAAGCCCTGAAAATGTCAATAGTTTGTAAAATGGTAATTCTACTTTTAGAATTTATACTACAGAAATAAGAATATAATTATTTATTAATTCTTTCATTCAACAAATATTGATCATCTGTTGTGTATTAGGAAACTTGTTGGTCACTGAATATATATTGTCTAGTAGGGGGATTAAGAATTAACCAAATGATCACAAATGGATGCATAACTACAAAAAAAAAAAAAAGCAAAGTACTATGAAGTTAAGGAAAATGGTTTTATGAGACCCTTCCTCTTTTTTTTTTTTTTTTTTTTTTTTTTTTGAGACGGAGTCTCACTCTGTTGCCCAGGCTGGAGTGAAGACGCTTGATCTCAGCTCACTGCAACATTTGCCTTCCAGGTTTAAGCAGTGATTCTTCCACCTCAGCTTCCTGAGTAGCTGGGATTACAGCTGTACACCCCCACACCTAGCTAATTTTTGTATTTTTAGTAGAGATGGGTTTTCACTATGTTGGCCAGGCTGGTCTTGAACTCCTGACCTCAGCAGAGCCGCCCACCTCGGCCTCCCAAAGTGCTGGGATTACAGGCGTGAGCCACTACGCCTGCCCTCCTTACTTCTCTTCAGTATTACTGCCCCTGAGAATATAACATTTCCTTCGATATTTAAAAAACAAAATTGAGGTCAGGCACGGTGGCTCACGCCTGCAATCCCAGCACTTTGGGAAGCTGAGGCAGGAGGATCACGAGGTCAGAAGATCAAGACCATCCTGGCTAATATGGTGAAACCCCGTCTCTACTGAAAATACAAAAATTAGTTGGGTGTGGTGGCACGTGCCTGTAATCCCAGCTACTCAGGAGGCTGAGGCAGGAGAATCACTTGAACCTGGGAGGCAGAGGTTGCAGTGAGCTGAGATCATGCCACTGCACTCCAGCCTGGTGACAGACAGAGACCCCGTCTAAAAAAAAATAGTAATAAAAATTTAAAAAATTGAAATGAACTAGGCATAGAGCGTTTGGAAAAAGGAACAGCACATGTAAGACCCCAGGATTGACAAAGACACAGTCTGTTCAAGAAATTGAAATATGATCTACATTATATGGTAGAGAAGTAGAGGAGCAAGGAAACAAGATGAGGCTGGAATGGCAAGCAGGGTGGAACACTGGCAAATCATTTTATGGATATTGATATTATCCAAAAACAATAGACATCCAGTGAACAGACGTAGCAGTCGGTAACAGAATTTGACTCGTCTTTTGAAAATGTCCCTCCAGCTATAACGTAAAAAACAGATTAGAGAGAGTCAAGAAAAGATTGTAGAAAACCAGTTACGAGGTGAATTCTGTCCTGTCTGTAAGAGATAACTGTGGCTTTTATCAAGCAGTGCATATAGATGGGGAGAAATTAATGAACTCAAGTGACATATGTGAAATCTTTAGAACATATAATAATTTGGAAATGGTAAAGGAGATAGAGAGAGACTCTTCAAGAGGGACTCCAAGGCTTACTGAAATAACGAATAGAAAAATGGTACCAATCAGAAAAATGGAGAATTATGGCTGAGGGCAGGATTTTAGTAGACTGTTTGGGAAGGAAGATAAAGAGGTAAGTTTTGTAGCTATTGTAGAGGAGTTCCTTCTGAGAGTTCTAAGTGACTATATTGCTAAATCACTTAGTATGTAGGGCTAGAAGTCAGAGGACAGATCCATAGGGGAGATGTAAATACATGTTTCCTGGATATTTAATAATTATTGAAGTTTTAAACATGAATGAGATTGTCTTGAAATACAAAGGATCTTCAAAAAGTTCATGGAAAATGTGTATGATTAAAAATGCTATGCATTAATTTAAAAATATTTGTAACAAAATTAACCAGTACTAACTTGTTGTATCTAGACAGGATCAAATTTGAAGCACTAAGGAAGATAAGACATTAGTTTGAAAAGAACCCCTATCTGAGCTACATGAATTCTGCTAAGTTTGAAGCAACAAACATCAAGTGTGTGGTAAAACTTGGGTGGAAGAATGGTAAAATCACTGATGCTTTACAAGAAGTTAAGGAGGACAATGCTGCAAAGAAATAAGCAGTTTGCAATTGGATCACTCATTTTAAGAAGGGAAGAGATGGTGTTAAAGCCCACAGCAGCAGAACATGCACATCAATTTGTGAAGAAAAAAATTAAGCTTGTTCATGTCTAATTGAAGAGGACCTGTGACTAACAGTAGAAACAATAGTCAACATCATAGACATCTCCATTGGTTCAGGTTACACAATTCTGACTGAAAACTTGAAATGGAGCCAACTTTCTGCTTAATCGGTGCCAAAACCATTACTCCTAGATCAGCTGCAGATAAAAGCAGACTTTCAACTGAAGTTTTAAACAACAGGGATCAGGATCCTGAAGCATTTCTTTAAATAATTCTAGCAGGAGAGGAAACACAGCTTTACCAGTGCAATCCTGAAGACAAAGGAGAATCATAGCAAGGGCTACAAAGAGGTGGAAGTAGTCCAGTCAAAGGACAAGTGAAACAGTCAAGAGCAAAGGTCATGGCAATGGTTTGGGAGGCTCAAGGCATTTTGCTTGTTGATATTCTGAAGGACCAAAGAGTAATAACACCTGCTTATTTTGAGAGTGTTGAGAAAGTTAGTCAAGGCTTCAGTAGAAAAATGTCAGGGAAAACTTTACCAGAGTCTTTCTCTACCATGACAATGCCCCTGCTCATGTCTCTCATCAAATAAGGGTAATCGTGTGAGTCTCCATAGGAAATTATTAGGCATCCACATTACAGTCTGGATTTAGCTACTTTTGATTTCTTTTTGTTTTTTAATCCTAACACAACAAAAACAACAACAACTATAAGTGACATTTGTTTTCTTCAGTTAATAATGTAAAAAAGACTCAGTTGATATGGTTAGAGTCCCAGGACCCTGTTAGTTCTTTAAGGATAAACTGCATTGCCTGTATCATCACTTTAAAAAATGTCTTCAACTTGATAGATCTTTTGTTGAGAAATAAAGTGTACATATTTTATCTTTTAATTTCAATTTTCCATGAACTTTTTGTAGTCCTCTCAAAAAGAGTGAGGAAAAAAGTAACAGGAATGGAGGCCTATTTTGAGTTCCTTGAGGAGTCCATCATAAACAGCAATGAATGATTCTACAGCAGTAACTAAGAAAAACACTCACAGGGCTCAAAGGAAAGCCAGAAGTTCTGATAAACAAGAAGCAAAAGGCCAAAGGAGGGAGTCTCAAAGAGCAAAACATAACCAATGTTCACAACAAAATCTGAAGACAAAGATTGATGGATTCGGTGAGCTAGAATGATCCTGCTGCTTTAATAGTGTGAAGAACAGGACAGTCATATTGGAGTGAGTTAAGAAATGACTAGAGGTGTGAAAATTGAGGCATTGATTATAGAAGCAATATTAAATGGAAAGGAAGATATTGTGTAGTTGAAATGGGATTGACAAAGGAGATTGTGTGTTTATTTTCATTTGTTTTGTTTTAAGATGGAAGAGATGTGAACATTAAAATATATACTTGATGGAAATGATCCAGTGGAAATGAAGGGATAAAGAATTCCTGATAGATTTCCTAGGAAAATAAAGGTTAGAGGTTCCGCCATGTTTCATAAATGAACGTCCTTTATTCTGACTGGGTATTTGTAAAGTATACATTAATTTGTGGTATTTTATGTGAGAGAAAAATTAGACATTTT
>NW_016824250.1:509226-523599 GCF_001698545.2 Rhinopithecus bieti
CATTAATTTGTGGTATTTTATGTGAGAGAAAAATTAGACATTTTCTAAATGGTAAGCCAATATTAAGTTGACTGAATAAATTATTGAATAGATATAAAACAAATTACTATTTTGCCATCAAAAATCTCTATATCTTTCTTTATTAAATTGGAAATATTTTCAGAATAACGGAATTGTCCAAATTTTCTTTTTGCCTTATGCTTAGTAAAATGTTTTGCACATAATGGATGTTTAATATAAACTAACTAAATAAATATATGGAGAAATAGGCTATTTAGAATAAAATCCCCACAACACAAACAGTTATATAAGGAATATTGACTTAGAGATAGCAGTTCTTCATTCTCTATAAATCAGCTTAATTTTGACTTCAAAACCTCATTTCATGGGGACTTGTGGAAAATTCAGTGTTAGTGTTCAATTATGCTCTTTTGCTTCCACAGGCTACACCACAGTTTCAGGGAGGTACCTCTGCTCACACGCAGTGTGTGGCTATCTATGGACTGGCTATGGCCTGGCCTCCACAATCTGTTATTTTTCTCACTTGGGCAGTGAGAATCTTGGATTGTAGTCCTGAATGTAGAGGCTGGTCCTCTGGTGCATGAAGCAGCCTTGTTTCCAGATAATATCTTGACTCCCTGTCAGGACACTGCCGGAGAATGAGCCCAGACTTTATTGGCTTATGATTCATGCCTCTCTCTCCCATCTCTAGACATTTTTAGTCAGTGAAGCATCTTCTCTTCTTGATCCTCTTTCTTCCCAATGTGTTTGAACTTTAAGAGGTAAAAGATAGTTCGACAAGAAAAGCTCCATGAAGTATGAACATGTAACTTTTGGGAATGGAACAATTTTAGGATTAAAAAAGTAGTATTTCAAAATATAATAAATTTTGGAATAGATAAGGGATAGATAGATAAATAGATCGATAGTCCAGTAGAGCCTCTCTCTGTGTAGTGGGACCGTGTGAGGACTTTTAAATTTACTTTGTTTTGCTTGACTTACTTTCTTTTATAGGATTTTTAATAATTTCTGATACAATATTTTATTTAATAAATTAAACTCATAATTTAGCACAGAAGATAGCTACTTCTACTAGAAAAAAGAAAAACATAGCTTTAATATTTTGAGAACATAAGTAGTTTTCCTTTCAAAAGTAGAGCAAGCCTGTACCTCATACATGGCATTGCCCACTAACAGCCCCAGCTTCTGAAAGCCAAGGATAAAGGTGTAAGAAATACTTGTTCCATGTTGGCTCTTAAAACTTTTTTGTAACTGTTGCCTTCAGGATACACGATATTAATTATATGCTATACTTTTTTGTATTTTTCTTTCCTAAATTGTCATATTGTATATGTTACATACAGAATAGTATTTTTTTTCAATGGACTCTACCCTGCTTTGCAATTGTGTAGTTTTTGGATACATTATGAAAAGTTCTCCAATTACAGTTGAACAGGGTCTAATAAATCACAGTGCTGGGAAATTTTATATGGGAAAAGGCAATGTTCCATACATTTGTCATTACTAAAATATATCATTCATCCATAAAAGCATTTGGGTTATGAAAGCAGCTTGTGCATGTTGATACCCCTTGTGAGCATATTCTTGAATTGACTGAGCTTCAGAAAATTTTGGCTCTATTCAAATTGCAATACTGTCCATGTTACTTGATCTAGTATTTTCTTCTTTTCACTGCACTCTCTTAGCAGTTTGAGATTGGGAATGAGAATTCTATTTTCTTCTTTTCCCCTTAAGTAATAATTTGTGATGACTGAATTCCTCTCAGTAATGCTGACAGGCATGTTGCCAACAACAGAGCGTTCACTGCTTATTGCTGTTGACCCTGCTCTGCTGGACTCAGGGCTACACACCAAAGGAGCATATTCTGATCTTCCCCATAGAGAAAGTTAAAGTGAAGCATGAAATGATAGCTACCCACTGTTATTCTTGTCTGATCCTAAGAATTATACATGACCCTTCTTTTATCTTCACTTTATACAAAATTCTACTTGCTCTCGAGGCCAATGGGCTAGGAAGATAGAAGCAAAAGTAAAGCTTGCAAATGTTCAAGGCTAACAACTCTGTCAAAACAAAATCTCACCCTCATGCGTGTTATGCATATATTTGAGAAGCCTATCTTTTGTTCCCTTGTGCCTTTTGAGAAATCAGTTCCAAGAAAGTAGCTTTCAGATATCAGGCCAAACCTTCAGCTTAAGGACTTTGGGCAGCAGCTACTGGGCACAGAAGCAGAAAAGAGAAGCTAGGATTAGAAGAGCCAGGGATTCACTGAAGCTTAGGAAAAAGGTTAAGCAGTGGATCTACAATAGGCAGAAACCCAGGTATTCAAAGACAAATAAAAATTGAAGATCACAATGAAATAACAGGTTGGAAAGCATGCTGGTAAAGAAGAGTTACAGTGCACATGGACCCTGGAAGTCACATTAGGGCAGAGTTCCCACAAAGTGTGGGACCCACAATAGGGAAGGGAGTAAAGATGTTAGACCTTGTTCAGAGCTACTATTCAATAAAGGTGAATTGAATTGTGATCACTTTATCTTTATTTCAAGCCTTTCAAGGGAAAAGTCTAAATTTAATTTTAGTGTAGAGTTTCATAATTCTACACTAATTTATTTTGTATCAGGAGAGTCAGTCTTTGGTTTAGAGACTTTAATAATGTTGTGTTTTATTATTACATTTGTTTTATAGCACCTCCTCTTTTAAGTGATATTTTTCATTATAATTACATAGAATTTCCTTTTCAACATATTTAAAGTGAATTTATTTAAATAGAAATATTAGGTAACTAATACCTGTAATGTAGTAGAGCGGGCTCTTAGATATGGCCAAAGTCCTGAAGATGGCACTCAGATAACAGACATTTGGGGAATATTGTTCTGAGTAGTATGAAGGCATACACATTTTTGTGCTTGTGCATACACCAGACTTCCCCATCAATTAGAAGCTACTTCCATTCGCATAAGACTAAGAGCTTGAAAGCACGCACACACAGACACACACACAAATAGATGTTTCTGCAAGAGATGGGAAAAGGGAAATCCATTTACAACTTTTATTCTCTTTTTATCCAGTGAAATAATTAGAAATAAAACTATAATTTGGATTTGGATTTGAGCAATAACTCCTAAGAGGAGCAACAAAACTATCTGTTTATCTTATGTTGGTAATTTATCTGAGTTAACTTGCCTTCATAAATTATTGCATTTCAGATGGTCCTTGGTGCTTTCCATGGTTGATAACAGTAATTTTTTTTTTTTTTTTTTTTAAGACAGAATCTTGCTCTGTCTTCCAGGCTGCAGTGCAATGCGCGATCTTGGCTCACCGCAACCTCTGCCTCCTGGGTTGAAGCGATTCTCTCACTTCATCCTCTGAGTAGCTGGTATTACAGACGTGCACCACCATGCCTGGCTAATTTTTGTATTTTTACTCACCATTTGGCCAGGCTGGTCTCGAACTCCTAACCTCAAGTGATCCACCCGCCTCAGCCTCCCAAAGTGCTGGGACTACGGGAGTGAACCACCGCGTCTGGCCAGCAATCGTCTGATCTCAGGAAGCAATATAAGATGTAAATACCTCAATCCCACACAAAAAAAAGCCTTAGTCTTAGAAGTCCATTAGTGCAACCCATAAGGCAATACTCCTCTATGTTATTGTGAAGAAGAAATAAATTAGAATAGTAGTCAACTGTAAAAAAATCAGTCTATTGTACATTCTAATAATAAGTAAAGACCTGTCATTTTTTTCACATTTGATAACATATTCAACTTTATATCTAGCAACTATTTAAATCTTAAACACAATTTTTTAATAATTGAATTAAATATATAGAAAAGTGCACACACCATAATTGTACAGCTCAAGAAATTTTCATAATTTAAACATGTTTATGTAACAAGCACCCAGATCAAGAATCAGGATGTTTACGGTATCTCAAAAATACCTATTATTATCCATTGTGGTCACTGCTGTCTGACAAGGATAACTGCTATCCTGACTTGTAATAGCATAGATTAGTTTTGACACATTTTGTAATATATACAAATGGAATAATATAGAATGTAGTATTTTACGCTTGTTTCCTTACATTCAAAGGTGTTTCTGAGATTTGACATTATGTTTATGAGTACAATTGTAGATTATATATTTTGTGCTGTACATTATGAGATGTTCAACCTCAGTTAGAACAGAGAATTACAAATTAAAACTACGCTCAGATACCATTTTATCTATGAGATTGACAAAATTAAAAATTATAACAACACAGTCTTGGTGAAGCCTCTTATAAAATAGGCTGTGATAATACACAACACAATTACGTATGCATTTACCTCTCACTTCTAGGAATTTAACCTGCAGATACATCTATGACATCATGAAAATAGCATGTAATTTAATGCTGTATTAACTGAAAAATATAAAAAACAATCAATATGACCATACATAGGACAGTGAATAAATTATAACACATCCTCACAATGAGGAGCTACAGTAGTTATCAAAAAGAATGATAAAGAGTTCTATGAACAGGCTTGGAGTGAGTTCCAAAATGTATTTTAAGTGAAAATAGTAAATTGTATAAAAGTACCTATATTATTTAGTAATCTACTTTTAATTAGTCAATTATTAATAAACTAACAAGCAAATAAATGAATAAATAAATAGGAAAAATAGGAACGTTATTCCTTGTAGTAGAAGTCCAAGTAGTAAATGTAGAAAGAATAATCACATCATGCTGGCAACAATCATCATACTTGATTCAAGCAGGAATTATCAATAGATGGTAAAATCAGCAGGTGGAAGTTTGAGAGCTGAGGGTTATACATATGGTCTCAAAGCTTTTCAGATAGATATTTATTCATTATAAAGAGAAAAGATCAGCGTACCATTTAGAAACATTGCAGAAAACCACCCTACTAAGGGATCTGAAGTAATATTTACCAATAATGGGAAAAATCAGCCTCATACTCCACTGATACTACGCACTAAGACTGTGACTTCACACCCGGGGTATTCTGGTCAAAACTGCATTAATCCTATTATGAGAAAACAAAAGTGAAGCCCAAATTGAGAAACACTACACAAAATAACGGTCCTGTACTCTTCAAAAATATCAGTATACTGAGATGCAGGACTGTAAATCTGTTTCAGATTCAGGGAGTCTAAAGAAATATGAAAACTGGATGCAATGCATCATCTGGGATTTTATTTTCCTACAAAGGACATAATTGGAAAGTGGATAAAATCTAAAATATGGCTGCCAGTTATAGAATTGTACGAATTTAATTATCTGATTTTTGTAATGGTACTGAGTTATGTAAGAGAATGTCCTTGATCCTTAGAAAACGCAAATGGAAGTATTTAGGATTAATGGAGCATCATGTCTGCAGATTATTGTCCAATGGTTGTGGGTAAAATATACACATATATCATATGTACAGAATATAAATAATAAAATATCAAAATAAAATTAACATCAACTACCAATATACATACACACACACACATATACATAAATGAGTGTGTGTAAAACATATACAACAGGTACTTGAATAATGTTTTGTTGGACATCCTTTAGTTATAACGTTGAGAAAAAATCAATTTCGGTTGGGGAAGGTCATTGTGTGGAGTTTGCACATTCTCTGAATGTCTGTGTGGGCTTTCTCTGGGTACTCTGGTTCCCACCCACATCCCAAAGTTATTAGACACATTAGGTTACGTCTAAGCTATACACATGTCTCAATGGTCTCAGTCTGAGTAAGTGTGAGTGTGGGTGTGAGTGTGCCCTGGTGTGGGATGGCATCCTGGCCAGGGCTGTTTCCTCCTTGCACTCTGAGCTGTGCCACTATAAACTGGAATAATCGGGTTGGAAAATGAATGAATGAATACAAATTATTTTGAAGTAAACATTTGTAAAGTAGATAATCACATACATGCATGTGTTAAGCGATGTAGTGCAGTAGTGCTCAGGGAGCCAGAGATTTCTGTGATTGTTTCTGAACTGCCTGGCGGGAGGAGTGACTTCTAACAATTTTCATCTTGCAAACATTTATTCCTTAATCTAACCTACCACTACCATGATACTCACTGATTCCCCCAACATTCAGAAAATAATTCTCATTTGTTTTATTAATCTTTCTTAAATGTATGTGTTGCTGACATTTATTTCAATGTTTCATATTAGAAGTGTTTTAGTTCTTTACTGAGAAGCTTGGTGATGTTTTTGTGACCAAAACTATGTCATAGGAACCTTTGCAGGTTAACCTTTGTTCACTAATCAACTAGCCTATGATAAAATTGATTTCCTTATAAGTTGTTTCAAATAAAGTCACAGTTTCCAAGAACCTATTGATAATCTTAAGTGAGGACTTCCTGTATGTTAAAATATGTTACAACTGGGGGTGTGTGGGTGGTAAAGGATATACAGGATTCTTTTGTATTTTCCTGCAGTTTTTTTAAAATAAGTTTGAAGAAAAGATTTTTTTTAAATGCCAGGACCAGTACACTACTTTAAAAAAAAAAAAAACTGTCAAAAAATGAAGTGCCACTCCTTAGCGGAAAACGGAATTAAAGAATCAGAAGCTGGGACTGTGGTAACAGTAAAGAAGGACAGGTGCTCCGAGATCAGTTGTTATGATAGTCAGGATCATTTGCCAGGTGACATCTGTTGCACCCAGACATTTTAAAGTCAGTCACGTGCACAATGTGACAAAACTCGCATTCATGTGCTTTAATTCTCAGCCTGGAAATGAACAGAAAAGATATTTCTTTAAAACTGCTAGTGACCTTGACAGCTTACCTCTATCTTTCAGCTCAATTGATGACTAGAAAACAGACATTAGGTGATTGAGGCAGTCTTGTACATTTCTACTTTCAATTATACATTTCCTTTCAATAAATTAATTATAGTGCCTTCTCCATAGTTTTTTTGTGCCCATTATGAAATTGTAATATGTTTGAAATGGCCAGGTTTGCCTGACTTTCACAAGTGTTTTAAAATGGATATAGAAATCTTTTCAATATATTTGTATAAGTTTTTATTCAATTCCAATATAATCTGCAAGATTAAATATTTAAAAGACAAATTTTTAATGAACAAATATGCTAATCGTACTGGTTTAGAAATAAGGCTCAATTCAGTCTTTGGAAACCCTGAAAGTGAGTGGATCAAAGACATAAAAGATGTAAATATACTGGAGTTTCTTTAAATAATATTCTTGATTTCAGTATTTCATTGTTAGCACTTGGAACTTGTGTATTTTATGTAAAATACCTGTGTACTTTGCAAAGTTTAAAAATGTCATTCGATATTATCTTCAGCTTATTTTTTTCAGTGGGGAATATACAATAAGACATGGCTTGAACAGCCAAGCTGACCTTTAAATTTAAAAAAAAATTAAAAAGCAAACTGTGTTAGTGATTTTGATTTGACAGACCTCAAAGACAAGCCAAATTTCCAGGCAACAGCTAGAGGGAAAAACAAAGTGAGGTATTGTATAATTATAACATTTTGTGAAGAAAATGTTGTCCCTCGGAAAGTCAGCACAACAAACGAAACTTCCACTTGGATATTCATAACTACTATTTCTTAATCAGTGAATCAATGTGGACCACAAATGAAAAAAATTACCAAGTCCTAATGAAAAAAAATCCTTATTTGGGGCTACAAAAGCTCAGAAAATATTTTGATAGAAAATTTCAGGCAGAGAAGAAATTTGTCTTTACATGTAATTTGCCATTGGCTTAATGTAAGAATTTTTGTAAATGTAATCTGAGTGAAGGTGTCTATATTCAAAATATTCTTATTGAGTAAATACTATGTGCCTGGTTAATCCAAAAGCATGTCTAAGACAAATTATTTATTTATTTAGAGATAAAGTGTCCCAGACTGGAATGCAGTGGTGCGATCTTGACTAACTGCAATTTCCGCCTCCTGGGCTCAAGGGATTCTCCCGCCACAGCCTCCCAAGTAGCTGGGACTACAGGCACCTGCCACCATGCCCTGCTAATTTTTTGTATTTTTAGTAGAGACAGGGTTTCACCATGTTGGCCAGGCTGGTCTTGAACTCCTGACCTCGAGCAATCAGCCTTGACCTCCCAAAGTGCTGGGATTACAGGCGTGAGCCACCGCACAAGGCCTAAGACAACTTATTGAATATAATATCAGTGTCTGAATGATAAGCTAGGCTGATCTTTATAGAGGAGACAAGAATGTACAGGACACAACAAAATAATATGTAGTTTAAATTACAGGAAGAGAGTGTCAGTTGTTAGAGAATACTGATCATTGTACTTCATTATCTTGTTTCTCTTGGGTTCTCATAGAAGCTAATTTGACTAGAGGTATTTTCTTTAAGATTTTGTTTATTTTAATAAAAATCTGCTAGTCTATGGTAGGTCAATTTCTGAAAGCCTCTTTATTTTCTTTACAAAAGCATGTTTCACATACTTTATATAAGACACATTAACAAGTGATCTCTGTAATTTTTTCTAGTCTACTTTAAAGGTTTAATGTTTTAGAAAAAAATAGACAATAAGATTTCATGACACTATTAGTTATTTAGATATTTTAAATTGTATGGTAAAGGACAAAGAAGGAAAACAGGAGAAGAAAGGAAAAGGATTTGAGCATAGAAAACTAATAATACTTAAGGAAATGTTGATGAGTCAAGATGAGAGTGAGATAAATTTAAACTTTTGTTTTAAAGTCTGGGTTTTCAAAGTAGCTAAATGAAACATCGTTTCCTTCCATTCCTGTGGAGAGCACATAAAACAGAAGAAAATCAGACTCTTCTGCAGATATGATGAAGGTAACTCCAATCACACTGAATCAGTTAAAGCAAACTTTATATTGGCTCTCGTTCACAAATGTCATGTCTACTACATTTTACCTTTGGTTTTCTTTCATTTGAAATGCTAGGAAACCTGAAACTCAAAATAAATTCCCTACCCTTTGCTCAGCTCTGTGGGTTTGGAAACTTCTCTAGGGTTTCGTTCATTTTTTCATTCTTACCAACTGGCATTAGAATTAGACTCTGAACCCAAATGAAACCACAAAAATTGGTCTCAAAACAGCACTGGCCATCAAGGGAGAACAAAAGTTAAGTTTATAGGTTCACTGAATGGTTCAGGGTTTTAGAAACTGTTCACAATATACTTGGGGGTTTTTTTTATCTCTATTTTCAACCCCAAACTAAAGAATCCCTCAGGATTTAAGTCTTCACTTTTCAGACAGAAGCTTGGAACTTAACTATAAAATATTTTTTACATAGATACTCAAGGAAAAAGAATTGTATGTATTTGAATCACATAAAAAATATAAATTTAAATGCATCTAAACTTACATCAGAAAGTTAGTATAAAAATTGTAATATAGAAACTTATCTCCTTATTAAGAACTCAAGAGTGATAGAATATTACTGACTTACTGGCTAGATTATCCAAACTATGATGATTGGGGTGCAATGTAGATATCTAGGTGTTAAACAACTTGAGAAAAGTAAAATACATTAATATTTTTAGAGTAGAAAGTTAAAATTATAACTACAATATAAATAAAGATTATTACTGATTTTAAATTGGAGAATAGGGAAAACTACAATTACATTGTCAGCAATTCTGGGCATGGTAAAATAGACAAAAGGAATTTATGGTCATCTTCTCTACTTTAAAAATAACCTATGAATTCTCTTTTCTACTATCTCTGACCTAAGGAATAATGGCTATTCGTTTTTCATTTTTTCCATAATTGTACTCCACCAATGGCCTCTCATTCGAACCTAAATAATTTACGTTGTTTAAAACCAACACCAAAAGGAACATACCTTCAATTAACCAGATAGTTTCCAGGATTAAATTCAGATTGAATTTAACTCCCTGATAAGCCTAAACACACACACACACACACACACACACACACTCTCTCTCTCTCTCTCTCTCTCTCTCTCTCAATTTTGTAGCTTAACAAAATAATAGTTTTAAAAAAATTTATTTTCACAAAACAAGAAATCTGGATGTGAAAAATAAGGACAAGTAGATTAGTTAGGGTAACTAACCAAGGAGAAACATTCCTTTGTGTTTCTTCTCTTCTACTATTTAGCTTTTCCTTCACCTCCTATCACTGAAACTGTTCTTCTAGGAAAGAAGAAGTAACTAAAGGTCAACAGTAAAGAAGACTAGCTTTTCAGTTTTTATTCCTTTTTTATTTTTATTATGGTCAAAATACATAAAATAATATCTACCTTTGACAATTTTTTAGGTGTACAGTACTGTACAGCTAACTATAAGTCTCTATTCCTTTGAATGAGCTTTAGTGGACTCTCCAGCAGACATTATCCACTTATTTAACTTGCATCATATGGCAACTCCCCATAGGAAGACATATCTTGAATCCAAATATTTTAACTGGACACATTACCACCATGAAATATTTAGGAGTGTTTCAGTAAGGCAAAATGAGAGAACAGATATTATGTATTGTTGCAACAACCAACATGGTGTACTCATGGCAGCTGATTTTAAAAAAATAAACAGCAATTTTTGTTCTTCACTTTTTTTTTTTTTGTTTTTTTGAGATGGAGTCTCACTCTGTTGCCTACGCTGGAGTGCAGTGGCACGATCTCGGCTCACTGCAACCTCCGCCTCCCGGGTTCACACCATGCTCCTGCCTCAGCCTCCTGAGTAGCTGGGACTACAGGCGCCCGCCACCAGGCCTGAATAATTTTCTGTATTTTTAGTAGAGATGGGGTTTCACCATGTTAGCCAGGATGGTCTTAATCTTCTGACCTCATGATCCACCTGCCTTGGCCTCCCAAAGTGCTGGGATTACAGGTGTGAGCCACCCTGCCGGCCCTTTACTTTTATAAATCCAAGAATTAGGGGGGTATGTAAAATGATAACTGTGGATAATTTTGCCAGAGGTGAAGAAAGATAATAGTCTTTAGATTACAGAAGAACATTACATAATAAGACAAACAAAAGTAGGTAAGTCCAAACCTAAACACTATTAGTGTAACTTCAGGAATTAAAAAACAAAACAAAAAAAAACAAACAAACAGACAAAAAAGATATCTTAAAATTAGCTAGAGAAAGAGGATAAAAAGAAAAAAAATCAGACAATATCTACAAATGATTGATAATTTGGTGGAGAACAGACACAACAGACTTCTCTGAAACGTCAGAGTCCAGACGGAAATGAAATACTCTTTTATTTGTACTCAGAGTAAACTTCTATCTGAATTTCTCTTTCATGAACAAAGGTGAAATAAAGACATCTTTAAAATAAATATTTGTTTCTGTCATGTACACTGTGGTTGACACCTCTGTACCCATTTTACACAGACTCGTCCAATAAAGCATGATTCTTCCATTCTCGTTTTAATGATGATATGAGTCTCAACATTGCTAGCATATTAGAATCACCTAAATATAGCTCCTGACTCCATTAATGTAGATAAAAATCACAATCTCTGGGGTTGCGATCTAGGCATTAGTATACATTAAAGCCTCCAAAATGATAGCAATATGGAGTCAAGGTGAGAACTACTACAATAAATGGTTTGGCAAGCACAGCTCTACGTTTCACTAAGGACTGTTTGCATCCTAGGTACTGATTCAGACTTTTTTTTTTTTTTTATGTTCTGAATCAGACCCAAAAGAAGAACTTTAATATGTATGAATGGGGAGGAAGTCCTTCCTTTCTTCCACTGAATGTAAACCAAGAAGATGTGCAAAATGATGAAGGAAATAAATGAAAAATAAGCTTGAGTTCTTGATAACATAAGTAAGCTTTGAATAAAATATAAAACCTGTGTTATTTTGGTCTTTTCTTCCAAAATATCAAACTTTCCTTAATGGTGTGTTCTCTCAGCTTATTAGATCTCTATAGTTAGTTGTACTTGTAAATATTTGATCAGAAATATTAACCAATTAAAAATAATTCCAAACACATCAGGAATAATTTTTAAAAGTCTGACCATATATTCACCAGATATAGCGATATATACATATATATATACACATATACATATGTAAAACAAGAGGAATAATTGACCTTTATAAAATCATGGGAAAGATGGAAGTATTTGGTTGATAAGGAGACAAAAATAAGTAATGAAATTGAATAATTGAAAAGCACAGGTACACCTTTACTTAAAGATTATGAAGAACCCTATGCAACAATTAGAGGAAGGACTATATGAGGACACAGAAAGAAGGCAACTCTGTAAGCCAGGAAAAGATCCCTTACCAGGACCTGAATCAGCCAGCATCTTGATCTTAGACTTCACCGCAAAGTCATACTTATGAAAAAATTTCAAAAATGTAATATTTGATAGCCGTATTCATAATATTTTAAAGCTGTAGGGTACTTATAAATAATAAATATTTGTTAGAACTTTATAGAGAAAAATAAGAAAATCTATTTTTGGACACATATAAATGTTCAAAAAAATAGAGGTACACTACACTTCCACTGGGATACTGAATGTATTAATGATGTCAATTCTCCCCCAAATTAACCTGTAAGTTATTTGCAATTTGAATCAAATTACTAGTAGGATTCTTTACAGAATTAGACGTTCTGATACAGGAATTCACACGGATGAATACAAAGCCAAATACAGACAAACAATTTTGAAGAAGAAAATTGAGTTTGCATGGGGAACAGAATGGGGTTCCCTTGGCCTGCCAGATATTTAGATTTGGCATAAAGATTTACTAACTGCAATCAAAGGATATTTATAGAAGGATTTAAGAACTAAATATAAAAGAGCTCAGAAGGAGATCTAAATCCTATAACAACTTGACATATGACAGAAGTAGAACTGACGTCGTGAGGAATGGCTAATTTAGTTTACTCAATAATGTCACTGGTCCCTTTGGTGACATGTAAGAATCAATAGTTCTTATTTCACACAGTATCCCAAAACAAAGTTCAGAGGAATGAATGAAGTAGGTGTGAAAAGCTTAAAAAATAGTCTCCTGCAGTCATACATTGAAATACTGTTTAGCTATTGATATGAATAAACCAAATGTAAATATTAAAGGTATATATGACAGAATTAATGTTGACTTTAAAATATTGCATGAAAATGTCTACATTGTGACTGCATGATAAATTAAAACACATCCTACCATCCCATATATATATATATTTTTGTGTGTGTACATATTGTTTATACAATATATAAAATCATGAAAATGAATGAAATATACCAACCTAAATATAATAGCTTCATCTGGGATAAGAGTAGAGAAATAAGATGAGTGAGGAAGGTTTCACCTATAATATTTCATGTAATTAATGATGACAAGTCAAAATTAATTACAACAAATGATGGCATTTAAAAAATCTAGATCATAAGGACACAGGTATTTAACATATCATCTTCTGTATGTATGAAACATTTCATAACTTAATTTTAAAATACAGTGAACTTATCAGTACCAATTTTTCAGCAGAAATTAGATACATCTTACCAAAGTGATTTTTTGAATATAATGGCATTTATTTATATATTAGCTAAATATCATGTTGCCATCAGTTGAAAATCAAAGTAACACCATTCTTAAAACATACATATTATGGTCAGTTTTATGTGCTAACTTAGCAAGGCTATATTACCTTATTATTCACACACTAACCCAGGTATTGCTGTGGAGGTATTTTGTAGGTAAGGTTAACATTTCCAATCAGTGGATGTTAAGTAGGAGATGATTCTGGATAACATCAGGAGGCATCATCTAATCAATTGACAGACCTCAGAAGCACAACAGCTTTCCCTGAGAAAGAATAAATTCTGCCTCAAGATTTCAGTATCAGTTCATGCCTGAGAGTTTCTAGTCCGCTAGCCTGCCCTGCATATTTAAGAGTTGCCAGTCCCCACAATCATGGAAGTCAGTTCTTTGAAATTAAGGTCTTCATATCTATGTTTACATGTATATGGTCTATTGGTTCTGGTTTTCTGGAGAACCATGGCTGATACAATTGTAAACCATGGTTCAAAATCAGTCAATTTCTAAATAAATTAATAATATTGTATGTCTATTTTAATTCAGATTAGTTTAAAGAGAATTAGTGTGTGTGTGTATATGTGTGCATGTGTATGTGACTGGGCGAGTTTTTGTGTATGTTGGGGGCTGTTATTGCTTTTTTTGTTGTTGTTGTTGTTTATATCCTTCTACAGCTTCTTCTATGTAGAAAACTGTGGGTTATTGACCAAACGTCAATCAATCAATCCCCCACTTTTCTGCAAACAGAGCCACAGTTTTACCTGGTATATATATCATATATATATTATATATGATATATAATATTTATCATATATTATATAAAATAAAATAATATAAAATTTATAT
>NW_016824250.1:524157-620334 GCF_001698545.2 Rhinopithecus bieti
TATATTGTATATTATATATTATGTTATTTATATTATATATTACATATTATATATGTATTTTATATATATACTGCATTTTAACTGACAAAGTAATTTTAGACATGAAAAATGGACACCAAAATATTACAGTATATTCAGTGAAACCTAATATTTCGGTAGAAACTCTTCCACGACCCAGTTTGAATATACAGTTTGAGTAAATTAAACTAATGACACTTAATTGCTATTTTTTGGCTGCTTTCAGTCAATTTAAGGCATTATTAATGTGGAATGCAAATGCATACAGTTTCAGAGAAACATTCATTCCAATTTTATTCTCATAATACTAGTAAACTACAGACTAATCATTGTTAACTACTGAAAATATTTCTTAGCCATATCTGATTAATCTTGTAGACTGATAATAATCTTTACTTGTAAAGAACAGAATAGTGCTTTAATTGCTCACCTTTGACTCTTTTCCAAATTAGGAAAATTTATAGATGAATTATCTGAGATATTATGACACTAAATAACCATTAATTTTCTTTTACATACTACCTAAAATGAAAATGGTAACTGTTTAATATTTTTTGTGAAAATGTAATATAATACAGTCTGTGTTATCTTGGTACGGATACAAGCTAAATATTAAAATTACAAATAGCAACAACAATAATCAAAGCAACTTTTAATTTTACTACTTTCTTAAAGGCTTCAGACTTAATAGATGTCTCTGTAAATTGTAACTGCCTTAATTCACTTAATTTTTGCACATATTTACATAATTGTAATTTTTTAATATTCAGTGTGAAATGGGAATTGTAAACTGTTGTAATTCATTCTTAGTTGGGATGACATATATCTCACCTGTGAAGTTTTTTTTTTTAATATGCTACTTAGATAATAAGTTGACAATACTGTAGTTAGTTTACGAGCAAAAATATAATTTCTTTCACCAAAATAGATTTAAAAGGTGGTTTCTTAGTTGTTAACAGAAGACAAAAATATTCTAAAATTTGATGCCACTTAGCGTTTCATGGTTCGCATTTTTTTGTTTTTAAAGAGTTGCTTTATTATAGAATAATTCAAACACTCAGAAATACAAAAAAAGTATAAAATATGTTCAAATACCCACCATGTGGACGTACCAGATATCAACATGTGTAATATAATTTTCCAGTTATGTTTCAGTTAATAAAATAGCATAGATGAAGCTAAAGCACTCTGTATATTCCCCTTACCTATACATCTCATTTATTTTATACTGAGCTTACCGTTATTTTGAATTTTCTCTTTAGCATTCTCACGAATGTATACTTTAGATAGCATTCTCATGAATTATAATTAGACAGCATAGGTTAAGTTATGCAGTGATAACTAATGACCAGTATAAGTAGCTTGCAACTTATTTCTCCCATGGCAAATTAATCATAGGTGAGCTATAGAACTACTACTCTACATTATGTTTCCTTTAAGTCTTTGGCTGACATAGCAGCTCCTATTGCGGACATTACCCGTCCCATTAAAGAAGGAACAATAAATACAGAACGTCAAACCAGTTCTTAAAATTTCATCTTGAAAGAGTCATAATATATGCCCTAGCTTTTCATTGACTGAAACAAGTCACATGCCATTCCTAAGATAAACTGGGGTAGAGAGATATTCTCCTCTTATAATGAGACACCCATGATACAACTTGATTCATTAGAACAGGAACAAAGCAGAGAATGTTTTTAAAAATAATAATGTCTATAAAATGTAAATTAGGCCAGGTGCGGTGGCTCACGCCTGTAATCCCAGCACTTTGGGAGACTGAGGCGGGCAGATCATCTGAGGTCAGAAGTTCAAGACTAGCCTGACCAACATGGCAAAACCCCATCTCTACTAAAAATACAAAATATTAGCTGGGCGTGGTGGTGGGCACCTGTAATCCCAGCTACACAGGAGGCTGAGGCAGGAGAATCACTTGAACCCAGGAAGCAGATGTTGCAGTGAGCAAAGATCGTGCCATTGCAT
The DNA here is from genome assembly GCF_001698545.2 of Rhinopithecus bieti. NCBI lineage: Eukaryota > Metazoa > Chordata > Mammalia > Primates > Cercopithecidae > Rhinopithecus > Rhinopithecus bieti. Next base: position 526,156 of record NW_016824250.1, read on the forward strand.
TCCAGCCTGGACGACAGAGCGAGACTCCGTCTCAAAAAAAAAAAAAAAAAACAAAAGTCAACAAATTAATAAGAGAGTTACGCAAACATAGGACAGAATTCATATATAAGAATCAGAATTCATAGTATTGTCTTTATATGTTTTTTAAACTTTTAGCATTATTCATATAGTTTCATAACATGTTCTTTTTAAATGTATTTTTGAAATATACCCACTTTAATTGAGATATAATAATTCAATGTGTTAATGTATTAATATTTTGTATTTGAGATTCAAAGATATTAATTCTATTGGTGGACATTTAGTGACATGATTTCATTTTTATCTTCTTATAAACAATATTGCTATAAAATTCTTTCATTTGCTTTTCTGAGTATTTTGTATAAGAGTTGCTCTAAGTGCAATAAGCAAAGGTGAAATTGTTAAGTCTAATTTTACATGTTTGACATTGCCATGTTTTTCTCCAATTATAATAAAATAATTTCTATTTCTTATCAATAATATGTAATTTGATAACTTCTTTTTTAATATATATCAAATTTGTTATTCATGACACTGGCTTTTGATGGAGTCTCATTGTCTTTTAGTTTTTCTTTGGGAGGCTGAATATTTTTTCATAGTTTTATGAAACATACAAATGTCAAGCAGCTTTTCTCTCTTCTGAGTTTTGTTCCATAGCAACATGGTAGTCATATTTCTATTTTCCACCCATAAAAGCATATTATTAATTTTGTATATTAATCTGAATGTCATGTAACTTAAATCTCAGTCTTGTTTGTGTTGCCACTACTGTGTAAAAGTTATTCTTTATTGTACTAAACTGCTACCTTAATAAACATCTAAAATGTATCATCATTAGCTTGAGGGTGAGAAAAATGATGTTTGTACTACTAAAAGGGGTGGGAAAATGGAGGTTTGTGTCATGCAGTGGTGAAACATTGGTAAAATTGTTGCTCAAAATAACTTAGAAATTAGAAAAGTATCTAATAAACTTTTGAATTTGACTTAACAGATTGCCATGCACGATGATAAAAAGTCAGGGGTTCTTGCTAGCTGAAAATGAGGTACTGAAAGGGAGAGATAAATGCAGGAAAGAATCCAGAACTTAGCAAGCAGAATTTAGAGAGAATATAAAAGAGTCAGAATTTTCTGGTTTGGAAAATAAAACTATTTCTCATTTCCAGCCTCTCAAGGCAGACAGAGAGTGAATAAGATCATGAATGATTTCTCATTGGGGATGAAAATGTAAAATAACAAATAAATGTTTGTTGAGTAACTACCTTGCTTCAAGCTATGAGACCAGAAAATACTCAGTAAGTGAAAAATACCAAAACACTCACTTTCTTAATGAATTAAGGAAAAAGTTAGCTAAATAAAGTCAATGCTTGTCACTGAGTCAAACTCAAAGTGTAGAAAACAGAAAATGCCCTTTCAATGAAAGGAAGTGTGAAGTCATATATGTCAAGAGTGTGAGTACAGAGTAGGGTACAGAATCAGGGTTACCAATGCAACGCATCTATGCGAGTTCCTCCACCCTCCTTCCCCAGTAGTATTATCCACAACCCTTTCAGTGCAAAATGTTCTTAGCCTCCACCAAGATATCCATAAGCATTATCCAGTATTATCAAGCATCAGGCTTGAAATCTAGGATCTCATGATATGTCGCATTTGGATATGGCTCCTTTTGTTCCAGACACATGAACTGAAAGGATAAATTCTGTCCCTCCCACCCACCTTCACACACAAATGCATGAATGCAGGTGACTAAGACTGAGTAATTATCATAAACTCAGCTATTGAAAAAGGGAAGAAGAAGAGGAACACACAAGTCTGGTCCTTCACAATTCTGAAATCCTGCTGTGCAAATGTCAAATTTTCCCATTCTGTGGAGGAATAATGTTCTCAATTAAGTCTTTGTTATTTTCTCTGAGAGTGGCTTCCCAGTTTATTGTTCTCTTTGGATTTTGACCCCCTTTGAAAGCTTCTGAAGAAGCCTTTTGAAAATATTTTGAGAAATTTTCATAAATTGCTTTCTGCTTGTAAAACATCTGTCCTTATCCTTTTTAAGTTTGAAACGTTTAAGTCCATATTCACCCAGGATGACAGTGCTTTTAACAGTGTATCTTTTGTTTTGTTGTTGTTGTTGTTGTTGTTGTTGTTGCTGTTGTTGTTTTGAGACGGAGTCTCACTCAGTCGCCCAGGCTGCAGTGCAGTGGCGCGATCTCGGCTCACTGCAAGCTCCGCCTCCCGGGTTCACGCCATTCTCCTGACTCAGCCTCCCGGGTAACTGGGACTACAGGCGCCCGCCACCGCGCCCAGCTAATTTTTTTGTATTTTTAGTAGAGATGGGGTTTCACTGTGTTAGCCAGGATGGTCTCGATCTCCTGACCTCGTGATCCACCCACCTCGGCCTCCCAAAGTGCTGGGATTACAGGCATGAGCCACCGTGCCCGGCCTTAACAGTGTATCTTTAAAAAGTTTGTGGTGTTTCTGTTTCTGATTACATTTCATCTCAGCCTCCAAAGCCAAATCCAGAATTGTTTTTGAAAGACTCTACTGCTACATTAGCAGTAGGCCTTAGGGTTCCATCCAGCTAGTAAGATGTACTAAACGCCATCTTAATTCTTGTAGAGGTATTAATGAAGAGATCCTCAACATATCATTGTCTTACCTGATGTTTCAGGGTCAAAAGTGAGAGGAGGCAACTTGTGAGAACCTCTTTAATTTTACTAACATGTATTGCTTTAATGTGGTTTTCTATTCTTCCTCAAATCAATTTTGATAATTCACATTTCATTTCATTTGGTTTTTAAATTTATTGTCATAAGAATGTTTATAGTATTCTCATATAATACTTAGATAGTTCTGCCTCTTTATTTTACAACTAATGCTGATTCCTTTGTTTTTACCTTAGAATACATCACTATTGCATTATCTTCTTTTTTCTCTCCATTCTTCTCGAATTGTTATTTGACACATATTAGAGTCTCTTGATTTATCTTCTATACATAACTGCTGTATTTCAGGTGCTATATCCCTTTGTATGTTCTGACATTTGGGGCTTTTTTGGGGGGGAATTCTTAAATTTTTCTCCTTTTCTCAAGTTGTCTCTGTGTGTGCAGAGAGAATATATAACCTATTAAGTTTTAAATTTCAGTCACTGTTTTATTTCAAAGAGCTTTTATTCATTGTTTCTGTTTTCAGCTCTAATGTATTTTCACAATTTTCTTAAATTCATATATATATAATATACATTCCCATATAAAATATTTTACATAAATTTTAATAATTATAAAACCAATATTCATGTCACTTTCTAACTGCCTTTTTTATGAATTGTTTTGTCCTTTCTTCATTTTTCCTATCTATATTTTTTTATTTTATTATAAAAGGGAATTCTTCATTTCTCATTTTCTGCATCTTTAAATAACATTTCGGCATCTTATAAGAGAGCTCCCATCGAATTAATTCAACCCTTAATGTCAATTTTTGGTTATATTTCTTAGCATTAGATTGAATTGTGTGGTTTAAAATGGGGGTTTATATGCCTACTGGTTTATTAGTTGACTTTTAATTTTATGCATCCCATTTAAACAAGGAGCCTAGCTGCTGTTCACTGGTGGACTGACAGGCTCATTTTCCCCCACACGGACTCTTAGGCTGCCACTCACATAACAGATGTTTGCATCTATAATATTACTAAACTCTGGTGATTCTGGTCTACTGAAATGTTTATCATTTTTTTGTGACTCTGCCAGTATCTTTTATCTTTTTATAATTTACCACTCATTTCCAGTGTTTGAAACAGAGAAGCTGCTCCAAAGATTGAAATCACTCTACCCTCTTGCCAACCTCCTGTGTGTTTACTCTTCTGGATCTGATATGACATATATATCATCATATAAATATAACTTCATCCCAACCATTGGTATCTTTTCTTAATATTTAGTGTTTTTCAGTTAAACACCTGGATGATTTGTTTTAGTTAAAAACTCTGGCTATCCTGGTAAGGTAAAAATGACCTCATATTTTGAGAAAGCTCTATTCAGAAATAAAAAAAGTCATATGCGAACGTCAATCCCTGTCACATTTGTTGGTCAAAATGGAACATTCATACTATCATTTTCAAATTGTAGCAATTTCTTCAACTATATATCTTATTTTTCTAAGTAGTAGGTTAATAATACTGCTGCTTATGGTCAGGTTTAGAAATGACCTATTGATTACCTACTATGGAAAGAAAGAATTTTGTCCTCTCATGTCAAGGATCTTCCAACTTACACACCCCCTCCGAAAACACACACTTTTCCTCCTCACATTGTCTATTTTTATTCACATTTTCACATTATATTAATAATTTTTAAACATTATTATATTTATGCAATCATTTTCACAACTGAGCCTTCTGATTTCTTCCCATATATCCCTCTCCCACCTCTCCACTCTGGAGTAAATAATTGCCTTTATGTTAACATATGCTCGTCACACCTGAATTTAGCTGAATTCAGTCCTTAAATCTCCATCCAAACTATAACATTCCTCCTGGTGCATTCAGTGAGGTGTTTCTTTCTTCCCTTCTCTCTCTCTCTTCCTCTTTCTGTCTCTCTTTTGATACTTGGAGGCGCTTCTCTTTATTTCCTCCGGTATATTTTTTGGGCACTTGCTTGACTGAAAATATTTTCATATCCCTCGTGAAAAATATCATGGCTGAGTGCAGAGTTGTAAGTTGGAAATAATATTCCTACATAGTTTTAAAATTTTGCTTTACTGTCTTCAACCTTCTAGGAATGCTCCTAAAAATACCAATAGGTTCTGGTTCATTCATAATTTCTCTCCACTTCAAAACCTTCAGCTTTATTCTTTGGATTTTATGTTTAAGTTTCTTTTATGTTGGTAAGAACCTTTTTTTTTTTTTTTTTCATTAGTTTGGTTACCTGTAGCCCCTTCAGTTATCGTATTCATATATTTTAGGTCCTGGGATAAATTGTCTTTTATACTTTCTTCTACTTTGTTTTATCTATTCATTTCCTGAAATTAAATGTTGCATTTTTTGCTCTTTTATTTTCATAGCCTATATAGATTTTTTATGTTTTGAATTTCTCAACTGGGTATTAGAATCTTTTGAATAAACATTTCCTTTCTGGAAAAGTTTTTTTTTTTAATTTCCAAAAGTACTTTATTATTCTCTGACTGTTCTTTTTTTAAAATTTACAAAAACAAAATAACAATAATCGCCTGTTCCTAGCTGAAAAGGAAAAGAATAATTTTTATTTTTGGAATAGTATGTTCTGATGGGGATGTACTAGGTAATCATTCCACAAATGAATTTTTTTCCACTCTTTGGATGGTCTAAGGGTTTTTTATGAATTTTTTTATTTTCCTCTTTTCATTTCTCTTGGCCTCTTTTGTTGCTTTTGGAGTAAAGAAAGACTCGAAGACTCGTTGTTAGTTCACACTTAAGAATGAGGCACTAGAAACAACATTATTAGGTTATTAGACATTCACTTTCATGGTCAAGGCTTATTCACTGATGAGACTGTGTCATAGAAGATCAAGCTATCAAATGTCATTCATTTCTCATATTGTTCCTTAGGCCAGTTTACGTGGAGAAGAATCCTGTAATCTCCTGCTTTTATGAAAGGTTGTTTGGGAGTGATGGGGAAGTTTTAGCCTGGCTTTCCCAAATATGGAAGTTGAATGAGGGAAATGGGCTGAGGTTCCCATCATTGTTTGTTAATTTCCACCAAATCTTTACAAAATGTTCCCAGTCTACCCTCTCTGCTCTGCCTCCCATTTCTGAAGGAATGAGGGAGGCCAGTTTAATGCCTGCATAGTCTGAGAGAGGAGACCTAATTTCACTTTGACTTCTTATCTTCCTGTGCTCCCCCAAACCCTACATCCTGGCCTTCACCAATACCAGGGACCTCCAGTTCCTGAGGATTTCTGAGTTTTTGTGGCAATAATTGCCTTGTTTGTTATCAGAATGTATCTGTCTTTACCTTGCCACAGGCAGTTACATTTAAATATTTTTTATTGGAAATGTAGTTTACAATCAACTCTTCATTTGTCCAACATTCTAGTTAACAATTGTCTACTATTGTTCTCACTGTCTTTGTGATTTCATAACTTTTTAATTGAGTCACTGTTATTTCAGAAGGGTTTCAGGGAACAGTAAAAATAAATGCAATGTGCCATGTTTCATACTGTATGTAGAGATAGCCTATAAAGGAACACTGTCACATTTGCCAAGCACTGTTACATTTTCACTGTATTCATATGTTCTATACTTTAGATAATTATAGACAAAATAGATAAGTAAGCTAGAGGTGCTTAAAATCCATGGTATTTGGCATTTCATAAAGCTGATTTTAACAAGGTATTTACCAAATTTCTTTGTAAAGTAAGTTTGCTCTTTTTAAAATCTTAAACATATTAAATGGTATATATTCACAATTCACATTAAAAGCAAAATAATATAACTATCTATATTAGTGTTGAATAAACACAATCAGGCCCTTTGGGAGGCTGCAGCGGGTGGATCATTTGAGGTCAGGAGTTCAAGACCAGCCTGACCAAAATGGTGAAACCCCATCTCTACTAAAACTCCAAAAAAAAAAAAAAAAAAAAAAGCCAGGTGTGGTGGCTCATGCCTGTAATCCCAGCTACTCGGGTGGCTCGGGCAGGAGAGTCCCTTGAACCCAGGAGGTGGAGGTTGCAGTGAGCTGAGATGGTGCCACTGCACTCCAGCCTAAGCGAAAGAGCGCGATTCCATCTCCCCCACCTTCCTCCAATAAAAAAAAAAAAAATTAAAAAAAAAAATCAGAAGTTTAATAAGTGCATTTGTCACTGTCTAATAAATCAAAGTTTAACAACTTCCCTTTATCACATGTGAGTAATGTTTTTACACTTGACCTGTTTTGAAAATTGATAAACTACACTTGTAAAATTCAAATCCTGTCTTCCCTGATTTTCTGAAGTTTGTGCTATTGTGAGACATCATAAATGTCTGAAAACTGAATACCCTGAACTTAATGAATATTCACAGTTTTAATAATATAATCAACACATTTGACCAGTAGACAAAAATATCTGTGCCCTAAAGTATCCAATAAAACCTGAGACTTTCTTTTTCTTGCTTTCTACTCATTTAGAACCAAAGAAATCTACAAGAAAATTTAAGACAATGATTATTTCAAAAACAAAAGTTTGAATAGTCTTTTATTTAGTCTTAGGTTTCATAGCCTAAGCATGTCATAATAGTTGCTGGGTTTTTCAGAGCTTTCTAGTATTATTCCATACAATGGGAGTTTTAGTATAATCCTATGCAACATGCGCAGTTTCAGTGTTATCCTGTGAAATATGACAGACTTTAGTAACCCTGTGTGTGGTAATAGTAGAACTTCTGGCATCATAAAAAATAAAAGCCTGTGACTCAGGACTCTGTAGGATTTTCATGACACATGCAATTGGGAATAATTTTTCAGTTATCATTCCAGGGCAATTACAATTACTTATGGTGTTAAATGTTTTTATTGGATAGTTTTTTTTTTTTTTTTAGATGTTTAACTAAAAGTCTTATATGAACCAGAATTCATACTTAGGCTTAAGAAAGAACGGCCCAACACTATTTGCAGTGGTTAAATAATATTAAATATATTGAATGCAGTAAGCCATATTTGTGCATTTTAAATTTTTGTTCCTGTCAATCAGATTGCTATGTTTTTGAAGAGGCTGTGGTTTGTTAATTTTTACACAGAATGGATTATACTTTAATTCAAATGTGCTGATAAACTGGCAGGAGAGGTGAACAAGAGTGATCTGAAACTTTTATTTTCCCCTATAACATGTTTATACATTCAAATCTACAGTAGAAGGATCGAGAAGTCACTGTGTCATTTGTGTCAAATAGTAATTTTCTGAATAGAGACAGCTACACGGGCTTGTAGTTATGTGTCATAGAAGCGGTACTATGAAGAGAAGCTATAGTTAGCTTATATCTGAAGGATACCTTGAGAACTGTGGACAATTTTTCCATTCCTCTTGTTCAAAGTGCCAGTTTTCTTGCCTTTTGCTTAGTGTTGAAGAGCTAAATGTTTACCTTCCTTGGCCCTAGCTTGGAAAATATGAAATGTAGTTTCAGAGGTGTTGAGAGACGATTCTTCACGGTCTCTCACATTTCTGATTGTATTGCAGAGGCATTGACTGTTCTGAAATATGTATGCATGCATAATGAACATCCTTGGAAAACAGAGATATTGTCACTCTTGTGTGCAAATGGAAGGGTTGCTTATGGCTTTGGAATATAGACATAGTTTCACTATCTGGATAATTTGTTCTGGTACTTTCCAGAACAAAAGACAGACATGCTTCCTGTCCATAGAATCCCACTGCATGTACAAATATCATCTGCTCTTCTGTTCTTTGTCTGGAGAACTGGGGGCTGGGGAAATCAGGACAGAAAATGCTGATGCTCTGACCACTGCTGTTACTGTAAGTAATAGAGCATTCATTGTTTCTGACCCAGGTGCCTCACGGCTTCTTCCAGTATTCATTAAACTATCCTAGACTAAATCAGTCCCTACACATTCTTGATGATTGAAAAGCATTTTTCCCTTGCTTCAAATTTGGATTCACAATAGCATATCTCTCTTCCCCACCCCACCCACCTCTCTCCAAATTTTTATAAGACTTGGCTATGTATCTTGCCTTCACTTCCTCTTTCACTGTTTGAAAATATTGAAAGAGAATATTGAAAGAGAAAATATGTTTCTTGTTTAATTTGTTTTATGGGAATTTATGTCTGAAGACAATCTCTTGACAGTTCTCACTTTAGGAAACAGAATTTTAGTCAATGAAATAAAACATATTCACAAAACACTGATTCAAAAATTAATACATTTTGTTTGGCTCTTCAAGTGTAAAAGCTCAGAATTCATTTTTATATCTTTTTTTCTTGACCTTAAAACTTTTGATATCAAAATTGCATTACCACTCAATGCTAGAATTCACACTTTCTCAGTAGGAGCATTTGAGTATGGGAACTATAGGTGAACTCCATTTCAATACGGTTTGTGTCAGCAATACAGATCTAGTCAAATTCTAGTCTGCTTCATCAGAGGAATTCCATTTAAGCTTTATACTTCCTGAGGGGACATTCATGCCAGTGTAGAATGTTCCTCTTTATGTTTCTAAGATGATTCAAGGATTTGAAACTCTGCTATAAATGCAAGTGGCATTAATTTGATTGCTAATTCTGATATGTGCTTTTGTGCATATTCATGTTTATTGTTTGCATTTAATGACTGCATAAAGGTGGAAAGGTCACATAAGTCAGTGCCTTCCTCTCTTTCGAGCTAGTGAATATAAGTGATATCTAGTCTTGGGCATTAATATCTGGCAAAAAGCTTTGGCTCAGATTCTAGTTTGAATTAATTATCTTTGTTATAAATTTTGATGTTTCCTTGATATTATAATATTTCAACCCTGGAATATTATATAAAATATAACAAGTATAATATGTATCATAGAGGTCAATACTGCTCTTTCATGAAATTATAACTGGGCCATCCATTATACAGTCAAGTTAAAGTATATACGTGTATTTGTATCATACCATCAATATTGCCATATATGCTTTCCAAAATAACAAAAATAATCCAGAAAATTATTTGTTAGCTTACTTATTGTGGGTAAATGCTAAACAATTGACCCTTGAACAATAGGGGTGGTGGTTAGGGGTGATGACACTCACAAAGTTGAAAACTCTGTGTATAACTTCTGACTCCACTAAAATATAACTACTAATGACCTACTGTTCACCAGGAACCTTACCAATGATAGAAACAGTTGATTAACATGTATTTTTATAGTATATGTATTATATACTATATTCTAAGAATAAAGCAAGTTAGATAAAAGAAAATATTGTTAAGAAAATCATAAGTAAGAGAAAATATATTTACTATTTATTAAGTGGAAGGGAATCATCATAAATGTCTTTATTCTTGCTATCTCCATGTCACTGCGTAGGCTGAGAAGGAGAGGGAAGAGGAAGGATTGGTCTTGCTGTCTGTCTCAGCAGCAGCAGAGGCAGAAGAAAATCCATGTATTAGAAGATTCATACAATTCAAACACGTGTTCTTCAAGGGTCAACTATAATACAAAATTTTTTAAAATATCTTTAAACCATCTATTTTTGTTAAGTTTCAGAAATGTAAAGTTTTGTTGGATTATAGTCAATGCTGTATAATTTCTATGTTTTAGAGGTAAGGAAATTAAGGTGTAAAATATGATGGTTTCCCAATTTAGGTGGACATTTAACACGGGATCTAATATTATAATTCTGGTTTGGAGTACTATTTTGATGGCAACAGAAAATACGCCTACACTTTTTAGGGCATATATATATATATATGTATATATGTATGTGTGTGTATGTGTGTGTGTGTGTATGTATATAGTCCACAGATACGCATACTTCCTGGTCCCATTTCAGAAAATTCAATATTAACAGACATAGAATCCACATCAGAAAGACTAGTTTTTAATGGCTGCAGTAATTCTGAGTCATGACTCGATTTGGAAACACTGTCATAGGTAAAAGTGCCTCCTTCAAGAAACATGTTCTAATTTGTACAAAAAACCCCTGTGACATGAGTTTACCCAAACAACAAACCAGCACTTGTACCCCAGAACCAAAAATAAAAGTCTAAATAAATAAATAAAAAATAATGAAACTCCAGAATTATAGTTCTAGATCCCCTATTAAATGTCCACATAAATTGGTGAACCATCATACTTTATACTTTTATTTCCTTAACTCTAAAATGTAGAAATTATACAGTGTTGACTACAATCCAATAAAAAACTTTGTTTCTGAAACCTGACAAAAATACGTGGTTTAAAATTTTTTTAATAAATTTTATGTAATAAATAATTAAATAAATACCAGAGTCAGCTTCTGTTATAAGCTGTTGAATGCTATGCTAAAATAAAACACCTTCTCCCAATCAGGAAAAGAAAAAAAAAAAAAAGGAAAGAAAACATGTTTAGCAACCAGATCACAAGAAAAGAAAAAGTGCTTTCAAAGGAAGTGGATGCACCAAACAAAACAATGCTATGGAAAGTTTAAATGAGGTTTGTTCTTTGTCGGCTGTCATCTTTATGGGCTATCTAAAGGTGCACTGGAAAATTTTCTAAAAATGTAGACATTTATTGTGCCAGGCTTATATTAATTTGTTTCGTTCAACAACTACTTTTGGCCATATATTATCTCTCAGGCAGAGATGATGATGAGTAAAAATATCTGGTGTGGGAATATTCTGAAAATAATTATGCCAATAAAGATTTAATTAGAGAGAGAGGGATTCTGAAGTACAGGTAAGAACATAAAGCAAAAGAAGTGACCTAGAGGTCAGAGTTTGGCAAAATTCCAGAGACTACATTGAGCACCTAGGATACAGAGGCTAAGTGGGAGTAAACAGTATGAAGAAAGAGAGAGAAAACAACGTTTTGGAAAAAGTTCCTATGATAGAACACTTCTTGGAATATTCCAAGAACAAGAGTAAGTCACGATGGAAAGAGTGTGAATATGTTATGGGTAAAGATGGGAAAATACCAATTGGATGAATGCTCAGAGAAAAGGGATAGAGAGCAACAACAGAAAAGAGTAAGATAAATACCACTTATGTATTTAGTGCATATTGGTTGGGCCATTATTATCTGCCAGATCCTTTGTTAAGTATTCGGAAATATGGAATAAATAGCTCATCATCTGCCTCAGAAGTTCAGATATGTATTTGAAATACATTTGTGAACGCGACTATAAGAAACAGTAATTATTTTATATATGGGTTTGATAATTCGATGGAATATTAAATGGCTTTCAAAAAAAGTAAATAATAAGGTAGCATATAAAAAGTATTAAGCCTTCAGTACAGAAACTTTTGCTGAGTTACTAGAGAATAGCTTTTTATCCTCAGAATTCAGCATCCTTTCAAATCAGTTAGCACAGAGATGCCCAGCCCCAGGACCATGCACCAAACCCATTAGGAACTGGGCCACACAGCAAGAGACAAGCAGTGGGAGAGAGAGCATTAACCCCTGAGCTCCACCTCCTGTCAGATCAGTGGCAGCATTCGATTCTCATAAGGGTGCGAACCCTATTGTGAACTGCGCATCTGAGAGATCTAGATTGTATGCTCCTTATGAGAATCTAACGATAAACATAATGCACTTGAATCATTCCAAAACCATCCCCTACCCCATGCATGGAAAAACTGTTGTCTTCCATGAAACCAGTCCCGGATACCAAAAACGTTGGGGACCGCTGAGTTAGCAAAATCTAGAGATGGAATGACAAGTCCTGTTAAAGTAAGGTTAACATTGCAACTACAGTTTACTGGATTCAATGATTATTGCAAATTAGCAAATGAAACTTGTCAACCTTCTAATCATTTGATATATCCTTTTATGTTCAAGTATAGATTACAGTTTAGATTAGCAGTTAAAGTCAAAAATTTTAGTTGTCGCCAACCGTAAGTACAAATAAGGTAAATGACAACCAGGAAAAAATGTATTTCCATCTCTTTTTCCATATATTTTCGAAATAGCTAAAATGAATCCTGACTTGCATAAGCTACTGGCTGAAATTTGGAAATGTAAATGTAAATAAAATGCTATAACTGGGCCTGTGTCCTCCAAGCACTAAAGTATATAGGTTATGGTGAGATTCTCACATGTTGCTCAGATTTGTAGGATATACACCCTGGACAATTTACCAAAGGTCAAGATTATACTTTTAACAGTAAGAGGAATAAAAGTACATTTCATGTACTATGTGGACTCCTACTCCTTACTTTATAGACAAAACCTACATAATTTTCTCTGCAGGAAGAGATTATTCAACTGTTGTGTTGTTTATATTTTATCCTTTACTAATCTTTTTTCTTCTTTGCCTTCCTTCATGAGAAAACCACTTATTTTTTTCAAAAACTAAGTCATTGATATTGTTTGATCATTTACTGAATTGTCTGATTTTCCAGTTTTCTAACAGAATATAATTCAAATTGTAACATTCGTCTTAACACTGAAGATTAAAGACATTTCACACCAGAGGAGAAACATGTTATATTAATAAATGGCAAGTGTGATAGAAAATATAGAACCTCCCAAAAAATGGTTCTGGAGGAAAATAATTTTGACCTTTTATGTTGAGTGCAAGTTTCTTGTGTATATCTTCCACTAAATAATTTATACTTTATTTTATCATGGAGGAAATAAAATGAGGGGATTCAGATAAGGATTTATAACTTGGACATCCTGCTTGGGGAAGTGCTCTTTAACATGTCTCTTGCTATGCAGTTTTAGCTGGACACTGAATGCCTTATGTGGAATGTGGGTTCTTAATGCATCTATAAAATGCGATTTTAATCAGGAACATGAATTTTCAGTTATGTTTTGTGTAAGACACTAAAATATTAACAAATACGAATATAGTTTAAATAACTTTATCTAAAACATGAAGTAGTTAAGTACCAATTTGTTTTTCTTCAATTTACTATGTTCTGCTTTATTTGGGCGAATATGTGCTACCTAATGAGTTAAATCCAGTTTCTAACATGCTGATTTATTTTCCAAGGTTAAAGGTGCATGCTCACTGATTTCTATGACAGTTAATATAAACATTTACCTTATTGAATACGAGGAGCCTGTGTGTTGTAGAATGGCCACAGATTTATCATTCCTGCGGAGGTTTTGCTCTTGGCATCCGGTTGAAAGCATAAGCCAATGTCTACTTTTATTTACTTATTTTTGATTTCCTCTTTGGAACTCTTCACTGGTACTGTACTCAGGGCGCCCTGCTGTTTACCTGCTTTGTGGCATTTGTTGTCTTAGTTTTCCTCTCAGTGTGGCACCAGAGATGAACTGCATGGTATACTCTTTCATACAAGGATAATCCATCTGCCCACCTCTTCATCACTCGATCATCCTGGGCATGGTTTCTATAATGTGGTATAATGAGGAGGAAAGCAATAACCAACAACCCTAGGACTCTTCATGTTGGCGCAGAATGCTAATAAAATGCACCATATGCTTCTGTGAGCCACAGTTTATTTCTTAAGTCTACAAAAGATAGTAACATTTTGGTTTGAAAATGATGTCATCTAGCAGAATATTCTTCTGGAGGAATTCTTGGGTTAGGCAAAATCCACATGGGTGCTCCTCCTACTGGAGCATTTATTAAAACAAATGTCTTTTGCCTCCTAAGAATCAGCCTGAATTTATACCTTCCTTAAGTAAAGGGAATAAGGTTGATATACTAAGAAGACAGAAACTTTTGATATAAATGATTAACATGTTATGTAAATTTATTAATATTATACTTTTAGTAACAAGAGAGAAAAGAAATAGTTGAGAGTTGTTGCTAAATAATGGGTAGGCAGATTGTTTCCATATCCACCAAAATATGTATTAAATATTCTCTGTATAATGCAGCTCTGTGTCATTGATGTAATGCCTCCATTTCTGTGATTTCAGTTGTTTAATCACTATATTTTTTACTAGTGCCCATATTCTAGTTTCAGAAGTCTCAACAATTAAAAGAAAATTAGAAGCCAAGTGCAGTAGCTCACATCTGTAATTCCAGCACTTTGGAAGGCCAAGGTGAGAGGATCACATGAACGTAGGAGTGCGAGATCAGCCTGGGCAAAATAGTGAGTCCGTCTCTAAAATAAATAAATAAATAAATAAATAAATAAATATAATAAAAAAATATAAAAAAGAAAATTACATAGAGATGAAATTGTTATTTAATAATTAATTGTAATCCATTAAAAGAATATGTATTATTCACCCATACTATGACGAAAATAGAGAACTATACATTTGAGTTTTGTAACGAATTACCAATATTTTGAGATCTTCTGTTTTAATATTATTTTGTCACTTTTGTTCATGGTCTCTTTCTATGAAAATTAAAATTTTATTTGCTGGGTTAGAAAGTAATGCTAAATTTAGTAGAAAGGACAGTGAATTCAAAATATATAAGATCATATGGTATATGTCATAGTTGCATAATGATAGATTATGTTTTTATATTTACATAAATGTGTTAATGTATGTAATATGCTCATATAATATATAATAAACAATGTATCCCTTTATATAATATACTCTGAAGATGATCCTTTTTTCTTTGACTATATTTAGTTTTACCTAGACTTTTCAAAGTACCCAAGGCCTAAACAAAACCAATATACTTTTTTTCTTCTAAATATTTTTATTTTTTTATTACACTTTAAGTTCTAGCGTACATGTGCACAAACAGAAACAATATACTTTTAAAAGCAGTAGAAAAAAAGTGGACAGTTTTGAAGGGTCATTTTGTGATATTTTTATTTTATTGAATAGAAATGAACTGAGTACTTATTGCACCTATTCTCATAGTGCAAGAAAAATGAAAGGTTTAGCTGGGGGCAGTGGCACATGCCTGTAATCCCAGCTACTTAGGAGACTGTAGTGGGAACATCACTTGAGCCCAGAAGTTTGAGTCTTGCCTGGGCAACATAGTGAGACCCCATCTCTAAAATAAGTAAATAAACAAAATTAAAGGTTCAAATAATATAGCATATTGAAAACAAACAAAATTAGTTCTTTCTGATTTTACTATATGTATATATGTGTGTGTGTGTGTATATATATATATTCAGTTTAAAGTTTCATGGCCTATGGATCTCACAGCACTCATATTTACTATCAAAATATCAGGCAGTTTTCTTTTTGG
The DNA here is from genome assembly GCF_001698545.2 of Rhinopithecus bieti. Taxonomy (NCBI): domain Eukaryota; kingdom Metazoa; phylum Chordata; class Mammalia; order Primates; family Cercopithecidae; genus Rhinopithecus; species Rhinopithecus bieti. Next base: position 541,940 of record NW_016824250.1, read on the forward strand.
ATTTCCTTTAGGATCTATCCCATGAGTCTTTCACATTAGACACCCTTGATTATTAATCACTTATAATTAACTATCAAAGCAAAAAGTTTAATAAGGCTCTGAAAAACATGAGCGGCATAGAATACGCACATAAAAACCAGGGCATAATTTTAGGAGTTCTCATAATAAGGGCTTTTATTTTAATTGAAGCATTTCTTTATTCATTCAAACACTGAGATGCTTAAGGGTATAAGGTCAAAGACTGGCCTACCTCACCTTGAGTTTAAGTTAGAATGTTAATATTTTAAAGCACCATTCTGGTAGATAGGATTTCCCGGGTCACATTTTAATAATTCCAGTTCCTTATGTGATATACACTTATCACATCACATACTAATTTTATACTTCAGGGAGTCCATTGCAATGTCAGCTATGAATATGACTATTCATATGACATGATTATCATGTCTCAGAGCTCCTGGAATAAAAAAGGAGTTGTCCTTTATTGTTGCCACAACATAACCTTTGATACTTATTTAAATCTTATATTCTACTCTCTTTTTATTCCAATATTTGATTTGTTAGTTTACCACTTGCTTTCCATTTATTTTACCTGTAAATGAAGGCTAGGGCTAAACTACATAAGATGAAAAATAGGTAAATAAATAGGCAGACAGATAATCAGAAAGACAGATAAAGGTAGATTGAAATAGAAATAATCATTGTTTCCATATCTTGGGAAAATAAGATGCTTGCACCCTGCATTTTTACAAATGTAAATAAATACCTAACAACTAGTCATTGGGAAAAGCTCTGAAAAATCTATTGATCAAAATGTACATTTTAGACTAAGAAGCAAAGTATTCTCTTATTTTAAAAATCTGTGTATAACTACTTCTGAGATGAATCTCTATAAATGTTGTTCCTTTGTTATTGTTTGGCATGTGGTATGGCCAGACAATGAGAGGAGGTTTCCTTTATCTATATTTACAATCTATAAATCATATTTTTCTTGTGGAGGTTTTTTTTTTCTTTTGTGATAAACCAGTGACAAGACAAGCATAAGCTTCATCTCATTTCAGAAGAACCAGTGTAAGAAGAGTGAAGTTCAATTTGGAATGTGGTATATGATCCTGAATAACCCTTATGTTGGGAAATGCACTGATACTGAATTGCTATGCCCTTAACTATAGCTCAAATACACATAAAGGCAAAGCCACACCTCTGTTGGCAGGAGATAAAGTTCCAACTATAAGGTATGGAAATTTGCACTGTCATTCAGCCTGGGAAATAGGAGATTTTGAACAATCTTGACTGCAAAGAACCAGCTAGAAAATATAAGTTTTAAATCTAGTAGCGCCAACATAGTATGGCTAAAAAATGTTAGTTGTTAGTATTTTCATCTTTAACATCAAAATGCATTAATTTAGAAGCATCACGATTGACAGCATCATTTTACCATTATCATCACCTTAGCCACGTTGTGGCAAGACGTCTTTGGAGTGGGCCTGGGAACTATGTTTTTAATGGCTAGCTACTTACGTTCCTTAAGATAGTTTCACCCCTGCTTAACTTACTACCCATCTTCCAAGTTCCCATTTCTGTAGCTTTTGGATATGGGACTGAGAACTCAATGCGTGGGAGAATTCTGATGTATGTGATGAATAACTATTTTTGAGAAATACTGACATAAGTTGGTAGGTAAGTGTTTTATTCTTATGTGTTCATGAATTCTGAGAAATAAATACCTGAACTACCTCAATGGAAAGGTAGGGGTAATGGACCAGGAACCAGTAAGAGATGTTTCAAGCCAAGGTGTGTGCCCATGGCATCTCACAGAAGACACATCTAGCTTCAGTTTCATGTTGACTTTCTTTTTGTAATTACTTTAGGAAAATATTGGCGACAGACTGGTATTAGCTAGGGTTTGGGGACCATTCTGTGATTTGGACAGAGCAGTACATGGAAAGTCAAAGTTCCTCCTTGAAACCTATCTCCTCTAAAATGTCTACAACTGCCCAAAGGAGTTAATGAAAGATTGAGCAGTAGTACCACTCTAAAGATAGGATAAATGGGTACTATATCGGAATCCTTTTTTTAGTTCAGGAGGAGGACAAGGATGGAAACTCTCAGTGAAAACAAATTTAAAAGGCAAAGAAGAGAGGAAATAAAAAACAAGACATCATTTTTGTAACTCATAACCCTAAATAATTAATAACAGTTGTCAACAATTTTAAGGTGTATATGCATGTGTATACACACACACACACACACACACACACACAGTTTATACTACACTTTGACAGACTTCATCTCATTTTATCTTTGCAGAACCTTTACGAGGTAAGTTTGGCAGGAGTTACCAACTTATTTTATTAATAAAAGATAGAAACCTAAATTATTTTCCCTGCTTTTCTTGTCAGTCATAAAACATCTTACTTTTCCTCACTAGCTAGAAGTTAATAAATAAAAAGTACTAAGAGTTATATCCCTATATTAAGGATAATACATTTAAAACACTGTGAAGTCACCATTTTTACATTTATTTTGCCAAAACACTGAGATATAACATTTGGAAGGTAAATATTGCAGGAGGAGAGACTAGTTTAGCATCACCAGCTAAACTGAATAATAAACCTTCCTTCTTTCAGTCTGTGAACAACTACAGTAACTAATAATATTAAACAGGATATGGGTTGCAGTCTCGAAGAAACTGTATCTAAGTTTAGTAATGAACTTTTTCTAGCATCAAAACTGTTCTTTACATGCTTGTTACATCCATTCTTTTACATTTAGCCTTCTTATTAGTGGATAATAAATGATATGAATGTGAACATAGAATCACCTTGGGTTGTAAAGTTGCACTAAATATAGTGTGAACCTAGGCGAAGTTTCATATACTGCTAAGAGACTCCCATGCCTTTTCGTTCTATAATGCCACAAATGATTTCCATGAAGATGAGTCATAGCACCCAAGAAGAACTAGATATTGAACTTTGTAAAAGTACAAGCACAGACCTCACCGACAGGCAGTTCATCATGTTTCTACATTAAGGTATTAATTTCAATTTCAATCTTCCTGTAAAACCAAAAGGAAGAATTTTTGATTATGGAGTAATGGCTTTACTGAAGTGACATAAATTATAGTTGAAGACATTAAAGTTACACACTAAAGGCTACTTCACACTCTTTTACAGAGTGTATTTCTTTCTAGTAGAGTCTCATTGCTTCTAACAGTAACCTAGATGTTTACCAAAGCTCTTTATTTTCCATATAGGAATACTGTACCAATCTTAAAAAAAAAGATTTTCATAGGCCATTGATACGTTATTTTGCCTCATTTTATGGCCCATCTTTTCAGGCATATCTTTGAAGACTCTCCTCTCACACTGATGTTGATAATAATGATAAATCTGAGACCTGCTTTAGTTCTGCGTTAGCAAACAAGGACAACATCAAGGCTTAGCCAAAATTATGATCTGACAAATTACATTTTGGGTTTCTTCTGTCTTTTCTTCCTTTTTTCCTCTTTTTTTTTTTTTTTTCTGAGACAGAGTCTAGCTCTGTCACCCAGGCTGGAGTGCAGTGGCGCGATCTCAGCTCATTGAAACCTCTGTCTCCTAGTTTCAAGAGAGTCCCCTGCCTCAGTCTCCTGAGTAGCTGAGATTACAGGCACGTGCCACCACACTCAGCTAATTTTTGTATTTTCAGTAGAGACGGAGTTTCACCATGTTGTTCAGGCTGGTCTCAAACTCCTGACCTCATGATCCGACTGCCTTGGCCTCCCCAACTGGTGGATTACAGGTGTGAACTACTGCACCCAGCTCTTTTTTCCTCTTTTTAATTATATCTTATATATCTTATCTACATTTTGTTCAGAATTCCTATAACACTACTACATATTGTATTGAAGGTAAGTGATATCCTAAAATCTACTTTAACTGCTAGAGTTATGATTCTGAATATGGCAGCGGTGACTTCTTCAGTGAGCTTTTGGTAATGTTGAGGGAAAGCACAAAGAAAGACAATTACAAAAAAAAATGATGATACCATGAAGTTAATAAGTTTTCAGTGCTTTGCTATTCAGGCACCTAAACAAGTCTTAGTAGTGCTAGAAGTCTTCCTAGAGTAAGTAACATGGAAGTTAAGGCCTGAAAGGTGAATTAGGGACTAGGATTGCCAGGAAGTAAGAACACTAGAACTGGAGGGTGCAGCATTGTCAAAGACTCAAATTTAAGAGATAACATAGATGTTTCAGCCATGGCAAGTAATTTCATTCTAATAATCACACCATTATCTAAAATTGCTTGCTTTAAAAATATGAAAATGATAAACATTTAAAAAAGTAATAGTACAGAATAATTTAACCTGCTAAGTAAAACTTTCTTATAAAATAAACTATCAGTTCTCTGCCCCAGAGATCCAATTCATCAGTTGCCTGTATTGCATAGTTTCAGCCAATGTCCAAACTTCTTTAGGCAAATAGGTATATGTGTGTATATATGATACAAATGTTTCTGTGTCATCATTTTTATTAACGGTTTTGCAGATTTTATATCTCTACATAAATTTACCTTTAAGATTATATCTCTATTAGAAAACTAATTATATTGTTCCCCCACATTGATTTAATTGAGTTATAAAAGGGAGTGCTGTAATTAGCATCAATGGGGACCTAAATGAGTAGATCTATCCCTGGAACTTTTATTGCTAAGTGATGGATTGCATACATTTTAATTTTGATAGCTATTGCCAACATTTTTAATTTTTTTTTTCAAACTGCTTATTCCAATTTGGGGTATTTGTTTTCATGTCTTTCCAAAACTAATGACATTTGGGTCGAACCCTATACAATTGCAGATTTATGGATTAAGAACAATTGGATATCAGCTATTTCATAAGGTTCAACTTTATATGGTAACATTTTGTCTTTGCTAAATTTCTAAGTGAAATACTTTTTGGATTTCCATAGTAAAAGTAAATTATCTTTACAAAATATTTTCTGTATGTCTTCCATGTGCTTTGAATATTTTTATGAGTTTTTTTCTGTTTCTTATACTAGCTTCCTCAATTTTATGATAGATGAGCAATTTACACAAATCATTACTGTCCTAAATGTTACAATTCTTGCTGGGCTCTTTTCATTTCGTTTTTATTTTGTTCATAGTGAGTTTTTAATTATAAAAGTTGTTAAACACTTTTATAAACAAAATAATTGTCTTGGGTTTTATCTGAGGTTTAAAAAAACCTTACTCTCTCTGCGATTAAGAGTATGTGAGAAAGAGATTGATTGTATTTCTGTAGTACTTTTATGTTTTCATTCCTTTAAATTTAGAATATTGATTCATTTGAACTCATTTATTATAATAGGTAAGAGAATGATCCAATCTCGTTTATTTAATAAAAGCTAGAAAGTTATCACAACACCATTTAGTAAACAATACACTTAATCTTGCAGTGCTTTGAAACACAAGTTGGGCACACACAGAACTATGAGGTATTCATTCCCCCTGGTTTCCTATCATAATCTGTTGATTGTTTCGTCTATCCCTGTGATGGCAGCAAATCACTTCAATTAGGGTATGTTTAATATTGATTTTGAAAAATTACCCATCAAATTTTTTACTTTGTGACTTCTTGGCAATATTTACACACATATTTTATAGGGAGAGCTTAATTTTAAAAGTTACACATATCCTTTTACAAACAAAATCAAATCTGTTTTTTTAGGAACTCTGTTTATTTATACACGTATAAAGAATTTTTTTTAAATTATCAAAATTCTGCATACACTGGGTTTAAAACATAGAAAGCCACCACCATCACCACCACAACAAACTGTTAACTATAGAAAGGCGGAAGGCTCCTGCTCTATAGACTAACCAATAGTTTCAAGCTCCAAAGGCAAGCACTTGTAAGTATTTGTTAAGTATTTCTTCTGTCAATATTCTGGTTGTTATCTCCATAATATGTCTGCTCTTGTTAATTAATGAATTAATCAAACTTTTAATATTTCTTCTTCCAGATGTGAAAGATGGTGGATTACATTAAGTAAAATACATTATTAAATTCTGTTTCCTATTTATATTATCTTTTCATCAGTTCTTATTAACATTATAACTTTGAAGAATAGAACTAAAACTTTATTTCTGGTGTCTCTTAATGAAGAAATTAATGTCTCTGTGCTTCCTTCCTTGTCTGCTTCCTCCTCATTTCCATCAGCTGTACAATAACATATATTATCATAAGATTTATAACACGTTCATTCTCTTTCGCAAACATTATTAAAACTCTTTTTTTAGATAATGATTCTATTGATTCTACAAATTAAAAACATACCAATAAGAAGGTTTTTTAAATATTTAAACCATTCCTCTAAGCTTTACAAAATTAATCAGGAAAGAAGGGAGGGAGAGAAACAAAAATAAACCAAGTTTGCAGCATATTCAGCATTCATCATTAGTTCAGCTTACTCTCTGACCTGCTTCCTCATAGCTATTCAGTGTCTATTGCCTCAGAATTACATAGACCCTGTTACAAGATTACAGTTTTCCTTAACTATTCTATAGATAGCAATGTGAACAGTAGGAAGCATTACATTTTCCATTTGACAAATTCTTTCAGGTCCTGCATACCAGTGAAACTACTGATGTCAGCTTTCTGAAGGACCCCACAGAGAAGACTCACTAAAGAAAGTAGTTTCCATGTCCTGATGATTTTGTCTCCCCTACCCTGACCAATCAATGACCCTAATTTTTAGTCATTTCATTTTCTTGCCCTCCATGATACCCTTAAAGACCCTGCCCAGACCTCGGGGAAATGGATTTGAAGGTCTCCCCCCACCTCTTTGCTGGGAAGTCTATGATCATTGAACTCTTTCTCTGCTGCAAGCCCTGTTGTGTCAGTGTAATTGGCCTGTTACTGCACAGTGGGCATATAAGTCTGTTGGTCCTGTAACAATATTATGACTTGAAAGAGCAAAACTCAGTCCAGGCTTGAAGGGAAAAAACTTGGCTCAAACTGAAAAAAGAAATGGCAACCCTTCCCTTAATAAGGATGGAGAGACAAAGATAAAATCAACTGCAAAATTAAGAAGAAACAATGTTTCTACCTAGTTAATGCACCAGTTGTAAAATGCCTTAGCAACAACTCATTGAGTGACTAGTGATTGCTATTTTCTTTGTTTATTAATTAATTAATTAATTTTTTTTAGAGACAGGGTCTTTCTCTGTCACATAGTTTGGAGTACACTGATGCCATCATAGTGCACTGTAGCTTTGTGGGCTTGAGCCTGGGCTTAAGTGATCTGCCTGCCCCAGCCTCCTGAGTAGTTAGATCATAGGTGTGCAATATACCACCTGGCTAATTTTTTATAGTTTTTGTAGAGACAGGGTTTTGCTATGTCGCCTAGGCTGGTTTTGAACTCCTAGGTTCAAGTCACCTTCACACCTTGGCCTCCCAAAGCATTGGGATTACAGGTGTGAGGTACTATGCCCAGATGCTACGTTCTTACCAGTACATTCTTACCGATAATACCCATACTCTCTTGGCTATTTTAATTTATGCCTATGGATATGCAATGGTTAAACTGCTCTCACCTCATTACAGCAATCACTTCTTAGTTAATTTCCACCTTTTTTTTTTTTTTTTTTTTTGAGATAGAGTTTCACTCTTGCTGCCCAGGCTGAAGTCAATGGCATGATCTCAGCTTACCACAACCTCTGCCTCCCTCATTCAAGCAATTCTCCTTCCTCAGCCTCCTGAGTAGCTAGGATTACAGGCATGAGCCACCACGCCTGGCTAATTTTATATTTTCAGTAGAGACGGGGATTATCCATGTTGGTCAGGCTGGTCTCCAACTCCTGACCTCAGGTGATCCGCCCACCTTGGCCTCCCAAAGGGCTAGGATTACAGGCGTCAGCCACTGAGCCCAACCAATCTCCACTTCTAATCCTGCTTTAGGTAGTGTCAATTCAGAAATGACCTGCCTTCTTTGAGAGTTTTTTGTTTGTTTGTTTTCCCCCAAATCTTTCAGCAGAAACTCAACTTTGCAAAAGTTATTTCCTTTTTCTCATTAGTTGAGTAGCATGCCCTGGTTCCCTTTTTCTTTCTTTATCTATTTTAGGTACATTCTACAGTTATTACTTAAAAGTTACCATGTTTGACTGTTGGCTGGTTTTTGATAGTCTTTAGCTGATTAGACTTTTATAGTGAAGATTTTTATAGTGAAGCCACCAAGATTTGGCTGAGACTTTTAAAGCTGTATTATCAGGATCCATGGTTAGGTAACAGTGTACACGTATCTCCAAGATTGAGATAGCCTGGTCCTCTGATATGATCAAATTTCACACTGAATTTGGGCTCTGATGGTCTCAGTGAGCCATTTAATGTCAGATTTACTATTTATTTCTTAGAATATGATGTTCTGATCATACTTGGGTGTCCTCATGAATCTTGGCTTCACAAGCTCTGATGTTTGTGATTGTCTGCATTTGTCTTTCTGTTTATGTGTTATGCATTGGCTCTTAAGAGGCATATGTAGGGAGGGGCTGATAAGCCTATATTTAACAGACCCTGGGGGCTAAGGAGTTGAGAGAGTGTCCTTAGTCAGGCGCCATATGGAAAAGTTTGTTTCAGGTCACCTTTTTGAAACCATGTTAGGACTCTCCACTGTGTGAAACCTCTTTGTTTAGCTCAGTGTTTTGTCAGAGCTTTCTAGCGCTGTTCCTTTATCTTTTTTTTTTTTTTTTTTAACTAGATTCTATACATGGAAAGTTATACAAGAGTAATTTTTTATTAATTGTATATTTCTCATGGGTTATCTTACTCTCACTCATGGGGCCTGCCCCAACTCACTGGGTTGGAAACCCACCTTTATTACTTATATAGAAAACTATGCTAATGCATTTGTTTATCTTTCTAATTGGCACAATCTAACCAAAGACAAATCAGAATTATTTTGGCCCCTTTTGTGGGAATTCCCTATTGTGGGAAAAATGCCCTATTGTGGGAATTTTTCATATGAACAAGATTGTTCATTTAAGAGGTGCCTTGGTATAGAAAGAAAGAAAAATTACAATTAAAAAATGTGTTTGCTTTCTTTAACTGTTAGGATAAAGCTTCTAAAGACAATTCTAACGTAATTCTAAAGACCCTAACACTGGTTCTCCGAAAGACTTCCAGCAAAGGTGTGGTGGGTTGCATTGTGTCCCCCAAAAAGACATATTTAAGTCTTGCCCCTGGATGCCTGTAAATGTGTTCTTCTTTTGGAAATAGGGAGGTTAAGGTGAGGGTATGCTGGGCCCTCAATCTAATGACTGACGGGATCTTAATGGAAGGAGAGTGAGATTTAAATACAGAGACAGAAAGGAAAAACACAGAGAAAACATGACCCCATGGAGACAAAGACAAAAATTGGAGTAACATGATGACAAAGCCAAGCAATGCCAAGGACTGTCAGCAACCACTGGGTGCCAGAGGAAAAAGGAAAACCATTTCCCTATACCTCCCAGAGGGGCACACGGCTCTGCAGACACCTTCTCTTCAGAATTCTAGCCTCCAGAACTTTGAAAAATGTCTGTTGTTTTAAGCTGCACAGTGTGTGATAATTATTTATGGATGTGATAGGAAACAAGTACGAAAGCTAAGTGAAAAATGTGAAAAGCTTGAAACTGCTTCCCTGGGGGATGCTTCTCAATCCTACTCTAGTCTCCTTGCCTTCTTCCGATTCTTACTCCGCCCCACTTTTTAGCTTCTCCCTCTTCTTCTTCCCCACTCTCAAGGCCAGGCTGAGTCCTCAAAGACCCTTGGCTTTTTCCTCTTTCAACTACACCTAAAAGCCCAGGCAACTTTGATTTTCACATTTGCCTAAAACAAAATATTTTCACCATTTTTTTTTTTTTTTTTACCATTTCTCTCTTTCTGTTTTTGCCTCTCACTTAGAAGATTTTAAAGGTAAATTGATCAGGAAAAAGCAATATTTTGTCATTATGTGCACACGCTAGGAATATCTAGTTCAGATAAACAGCTAAAAATGTCTAAAGAAAATGAAGAAAAAGTTAATTAACTGTGATTCTTTTGCTTTAAGAAATGTGAACAAGTAAGTTTAAATAATGGCTTTTGTAACTATAGTTATAAGATAAGAAGAAAAGGCCTTGGTTCAAGATAAAAGGGGAGCTTTCAAACGTGATTTAAATTTTGTTTATGAATGCAAGATTTCTAAATTGTATTTTTTTAAAGTTTATGTAATATTTTTTATCAAAATTTATAACTTTGCATTAATTGAAATGAGTTCATAATCGTGTTTTAAAGATAACTCTATGGCTTCCCAGTGGTTTTAGTAGATATCATATTCTCCTTTAAATAAGATTAAATTTAAAGTTTTCATGATTCAAGCTTTCTACATAAATTATGTTTTCTAAAACCATTTTATAATTGCAAGCCAGAAAAACCTTCTTTTATGGCAGTTTGCTTTATTGGTCTTTATAGATAGTGTGGATTTTACAAATCAAAGATTTGTGGCAACTCTACATCAAGCAAGTATATCAGTAATATTTTTCCAACAGCATGTGCTCACTGCTTGTCTCTATGTCACATTTTGGTAATTCTCAAAATATCTCAAATGTTTCCATTAGTATTGTATCTGTTATGGTGATCTGTGATCAGGGATATTTGATGTTACCATTGTAATTGTTTTGGGGTGCCACCAATAGCACTCATACTAGATAAATGTATGTGTGTGTTCTGACTGCTCCACAAGCCAGCCATATGTCCATCTCTCTCTCCCTCTCCATGGTCATCCTTATTTCTTGAGACACAACAATATTGAAATTAGGCCAATTAGTAATCCTACCAGGATAATCCTACCAGGTATTCACTTGAATACCTGTACGTATTCAAGTGAAAGGAAGAGTTGCATGTTTCTCGATTTAAATCAAAAGTTAGAAATGATTGAGTTTAGTAGGGAAAGTATGTTGAAAGCTGAGATAGAACAAAAGCTAGGTCTCTTGTAAGAAATAGCCAAGTTATAACTGCAAAGAAAAAGTTCTTGAAGGAAATTAAGTGCTAGTCCAGTGAATACACAAATGGTCAAAATGCAAAATAGCTTTGTTACTTATATGGAGAAAGTTTTAATGGCCTGAATCAAAGATTAAACCAGCCATCACATTCCCTGAAGCCACAGCCTAACCCAGCACAAGTTCCTAACTCGCTTCAATTCTATGAAAGCTAAGAGAGTCAGGAAGCCACAGAAGAAAAGTTTGAAGCTAGCAGAAGTTGGTTCTTGAGGTTTAAGGAAAGACACCATCTCTGGAACATAAAAGTGTAAGGTGAAGCAGCAAGTGCTGACATACAAGCTGTAGTAAATTATCCAGAAGATCTATTAATAGATAAGATAATTGATGACGAGCATAAACAGAATTTCAGTGCAGATGAAACTGCCCTCTAGTGGAAGAAGGTGCTATCTGAGACTTTCCACAGCTAAAGGAAGTCAATGCCTGGCTTCAAAGCTTCAAAGGACAGGCTGACTTGTTAGGAGTTAAAGCAGCTGGTGACTTCAAGTTGAAGCTGATGCTCATCTATCATTGTGAAAATTCCTAGGGATCTTAAAAAGTATGCTATATCAATTCTGTGTGCTATATGGAACAACAAAGCCTGGATGACAGCACATCTGTTTACAGCATGGTTTACTGAATATTTTAAGCCCACGCTTGAGACCTATACTCAAAAAATATATATTTCTTTCAAAATATCACATTTCATTGACAATATATTTGGTCACTCAAGAGCTCTGATGGAAATATACAAAAAAAAAAAATGTTGTTTTCATGACTGCTAACACATCTATTCTGCAGCCCATGAATCAAGAAGGAGTTTTAATTTTCAAGTCTTATTTAAAAAATACATTTCTTAAGGCTATTACTGCCATTGAAAGTGATGCCTCTGGTGGATCTGAGAAAGTAAATAGAAAAGCTTTTGGAAAGGATTGACCCTTCTAGATGCCATTAAAAACATTCCAAATTATGTGAGGAGGTCAACCTATCAACATTAACAGGAGTTTGGAAGAAGTTGATTCCCACCATCATAGATAACTTTGAGGGGTTTAATACTCCAGTGGAGGGAGTAACTGCAGACAGAGTAGAAATAGCAAGAGAACCAGAATTAGAAATTGAGCCTGAAGATGTGACTGAACTGCTCTCATCTCATGACAAAACCTAAATGGATAAGAAGTTGCTTCTTATGGATGAGTAAAGAAAGTAGTTTCTTGAGATGGAATCTACTGTTGGTGAGAATGCTATGAACATTGTTGAAATGACAACTAAGGATTTAGAGTATTACATTGTGATAGTTAATGGTGAGTGACGACTTGATTGGATTGAAGGATGCAAATTGTTCCTGGATGTGTCTGTGAGGGTGTTGCCAAAGGAGATTAACATTTGAGTCAATGAGCTGGGGAAAGCAGACCCACCCTTAATCTGGTGGGCACAATCTAATCAGCTCCCAGTGAATATAAAGCAGGCAGAAAAACATGAAAAGGTGGGACTGGCCTAGCCTCCCAGCCCACATCTTTCTCCCATGCTGGATGCTTCCTGCCCTCAAACATCAGACTCCAAATTCTTCAGTGTGGACACTGGGACTGGGTCTTCTTTCACCTCAGCGTGCAGACAGCCTACTGTGGAACCTTATGATCATGTCAAGTTAATAAACTCATATATATATATATATATATCTGTATCTCCTATTAGTGCTGTCCCTCTAAGGAACCTTGCCTAATTCATACATAAACTTCATTGATAAAGCAGCGGCAGGGTTGCAGAGGATTGACTCCAATTTTGAAAGAAATTCTGCTGTGGGTAAAAGGCTATCAAACAGCACTGAACTACAGAGAAATCGTTCATTATAGAAACAGTTCATTGACGGGGCAAATGTCATTGTTGTCTTATTTTTAGAAATCGCCACAGCTGCCCGTCTTCAGTGACCATCACCTTAATCAGTTAGCAGTCATCAACATCAAGGCAAGAATCTCTACCAGCAAAAAGATTACAATATCTGAAGGCTGAGAAGATTGTTATGATTTTTTAGCAACAAAGTATTTTAAAATTAAGGAATACATATACATTGTTTTGTAGACATAATACTATTTGCACACTTAATAAACTATAATACAGTGCAAGCATAAGTACTAAACAGACTTGAAAACAAAACCAAAAAAAATGTGACTTGCTTTTTTACAATCTTGGCTTACTGTGGAGTTCTGGAACCAAACTCTAAAGTATGCCTGCATTTAAATAAATTATATGATAATGATGATGTCATCTTAATTTTTTATTAAAAACTATTATGCTGTACTTAATGTACAATACATAGCACATATTTAAAGAATGTAATTTGAAATGTCTGCACATATGTATGTATTCATGAAACCATCACAAACTCAAAATAAACATGTTCATCATTTACAAAAGTTTCTTATCCCCCATGGTAATATCTTCTTCTGATCTCTTCATATTCTACCTCTGTCTCCAGGAAACCACTGATCTGCTGTCTGTCACTATAGATTAGTTTGTGTTTTTCAGAATTTTATAAAAATGAGATTATATATTATGTACCATGTTTTTGTTTGGATTTCATCACTCAGCATAATTATGCTAAGATTCATCTATATTATAGTGTGTATCTACAGTTTAAGTCTTTCTATTGCCAGAATTTATCATTATATAGATATATCCTAGTTTCCATAATAGTTTTTAATGGCAATTAGGTTAACTCTTTCAGGTGTCCTTACTAGCTTTTCCTATAAACTGATAGCTGAATATCTGATGTGTTTTGAATATCCCCTCCAATTCTAGATTCTGCCTTATTATAAACTGACATTATTAAATGTTTCAAAGGACTTACACAACACAGTGTTTAATCAGTCATTAACTATGAGCAGCCTTTTCTCAATATCCTTCTGAATAACCTTTGCTTGATCTAAAACCTAGAGACTTAACTTTCTGGACATAATACTAGAAAAAGATTGTTTTGAACCCTGATGGATAAGACCTTATGTGGTCCTGTTAACAACCAGTACATCACTGAAAATCCAAAGGTTTCATGTTTAGGTGCATGCCTCTCAATTAAAGAAAAAATATACCTTACTCAAATCACTGTTCCCCAAAACTTTCCTTATGAGATACCACAAGCTGAGAGTTCTTAAGCCCCCTACACACAGCACACACACACAGACACTCTCCTCCACTTAAGCAGTCTTTGAAAAGTGCTAACTCCACCTAAGTACTTTGCATTAAGTAAATGACTACCTGAGATGCTGGGAGCTTCCACCACAGAACAGAATAAAGAACAGAATAACGAGATTAAACCTGTGATTGTCATGCTTTAATCTTCATTATTCTGTTCTAGGTATCCTTTTCTTTGTTACTGGCTTACAGCTACTTTTAACTATGTTACTTAGATTCTCTCAATTTTTAATGTTGCTTTTTACATTATTAGTCACTCATTGGTATGAGTCAAACACCTACCTACAATTTGCTCATGAGCTGGCTAAAATGTGTAAAAAACTGAATATTGGATTTTCTTTGAAAGACAAACAACTTCCTTTTGTACCAATCTTTTGTAATATAGCGGCTTCCTAAGTATTTGCACCCAACTATTAAGAAAATTTTTAGCTAACAAACATCACAATAGACCAGACAACCAGAAATCTAAAAACTCTATTATGTCATGCATTTCTTCACTGAGATGATGCTCAGGAACTATTTGTGGCATTTACCTTTTATAATTGTACTTTCATAGATACATAATTTGAAGAAGTCGTGGGGAACAAATGGCATATGTTAAAAAGTTGTCTTACTTTTACAGGCTTTATAATAAATGTGTGTTAGACAGGCTCAGGCTTCAGTTTATTTGGTTTAAATATACCTAATGGTTATGGTTTCTATACAGAAAACATAGTCGCTGCATGTCAAACAACACTTGACAAATAACCCTGCAGCCTTTTAATTCTATCTGGCAAGCTCATAGCTGCATTTTGGCCAAAAATGGATCACTGAGTGACCCCTAATGATTGGTACTAAATTTCCAGCACAGAAGACTATGGTTATTACTGACTTATGAGACAAGCTCTGTTATCGCCACAAAATCAGACTGGTTTTCAGGAGAGTCCGTGACATCGCTTGAAATTTGTTGTGGCTTTTCTTTCATACCCTCTTTTATTCATGCCCTTCTCTCTCCCTCCGCCCCTAGTGACCACTGATCTGTCTCTCTCCTTATATATTTACTTGTTCCAGAATGACACATAAATGGAATCATGTAATACGTCATCTTCTTTTGCCTTACATAATGCATTTGAAATCCATCTATGTTGTGTCTGTATTGGCAATCTGTCCTTTTTTGTTGCTAAGTATTTCTTATTATGAATGTACCTCTTAGATCCTTTAATTTGAAAACTCTAGTTTTTCTTTAGTGCTGAGACAAATTCTTCTAATTTTAGTTTTATTATTTCCTTCTTCCCTTTTTTTCTGGTCTCTTGATAGTACTCTAGTCTGATATCAGACATCCTACTTTATGCTTTTATCTTTCCTTTATGTCAGTTGACTTTTAGTTTATTTGTTCTGTATTTGAGGAAACTTCTTTGAACCTTGTATGTCTGTATTATTGGTGTGTGTGTGTGTATGTGTATAATTTGGGAAATTATATTTTAATTTTAAAACTTATTTTCTGATTTCAGTGTAATATTTTTAATTTGTCTTGTTCAAGATACTACTTTCAAAGCTTTTAATTTCTTTTATCCATAAAATAGATTTCTCCAAGATCAATTGCTTTCTTTACCTTGATCTCTTTTTTGCTTGATTTTTTTCTCAAATATTTGGCAAATCTTTTTTTTTCCAGCCATAGTTAAGAATGAAAGCCTAGTTTAATTATTATAATAGTCAATGAATGTTTCTTTACCTTTGTTCACAATATATATGGAAACAGCACTTTCTTTGTAGATGTCTCTCTGTGATGGGCATTTCCTGAATATGGGGTACAAGAATACAAAAGAGGTCCCAATGTGCCACATTAAACAACTCAGGTCTGCTCAGGAATATTAGTTAATTCTATTAGAGAAGAGATTTCAGTTTAATATCTGGGTATAGATTCTGGGTTGCCAAGTGCTCTGCATGTATCAGAAGGCAGAAAATGTGATAGCTGAGGTAGCTTTTCCATAGACAGTGCTTCCAGTTAACATTCTTCCTTTATTACCAGCTGGTCCTAATCTGTGTATATATGCCTGACAATTTATGTGAAGATCTTTTTTGGGAAGACTTATTCTATCTCTGCTCCAGTATTTTCCTCTTTGTCTTCCAGAAAATAACTTCCTCGTTTTTGATGTATCAATGTGTACTTCCTGTCCCCAAGAAATCTTTCAAAATGTCTTCTCAATGAGATCTCTCATTTCCCATTCTCAACAACCTAGGTTTATTCCCTTTTCATCTATTTCACCTTCATTCTTCAAAGGCTCAAATATTTATAAAACAAAATTTCTGACAGAAAGTAAAGGAAGTGTATGTGGTCATACTGAAATATTTATTCAGCTTCAGCTTTGTCACAAAATTTGTAGTTCAGTTATTCTAACTAGATATAAACCATATACTTTATACTTCTTTTACCACATAGTTACTAACAAATATAAAACCATTTTCTCTATTTTATGTTTATATACTATATATATAATGTATGTATAAGGTATACATATATAAAAACTATTTTCAAATTTTATTTTGATTGGTAGAATATTATGGCTTGTTTAAATTTAGGTAAAAGCATGCGTACAACAGAAACAATTCGCATGTTTAGCTTTTAATTGAATTTATATCAGCATTTATTATGATTTTTATGTTTAACTTTTAACTAAATTTATGTCACCATTTGTTATGGTGTTAAATGTTTTACCTTGGACAGAATGAACTTCCAAAAGCATTACTTAGATTCCATGAATGGCAAAAACAAAATCAAATCATCTTGAAATGAATTGATTTTATTTTTGTAGCACCCGCTGACAGTGGTGAGAATATGACATCATTTAATTGTTGGTGAAGTTCTTTTTCTGCTAAAGGAATTAATGCATTAACACCTATTTCTTCACTTTTTAATTCTGAACAGGAAAATGTGAGATTAAACTAAATAATATTGTTAGAATAGTGAAACTGAAAATTCATGCTTTAGAGAAAGCTATATATAAACTCTCTCTGAAGATTTATATATTAAAATGTTTACATCAAGTATATTATTCTCCAAATATTTCTAAACTTTTGAAGTAGATGCTAATGCATATTCAGCAGATCTGTCTATTCCAGTTCTCATGTTCAGTGACGTTACTACGGCCTCCATGTGGCTGGTACAATATTGACAAATAATTGATTCAAGTTACACTTTCATTTTCAACTTTCTTGAGAAATAGAAATTCATTCACTTTCCATTAAACATGTACTCACTCCCATCTCCCACCTTTTTAGCTCAATGCTGCTGAAAGCAATTATTACAAAACAAAATACAGTTGCTAGACGGTAACATACACTAAAAGTTGTACAATTATTACACACAATAAACGACAAAACCATTATAAGACTAAGCTAATTTATTGAGGTATTATTTACATACCATGAAGTTCACTCATTTTAAAGGTTTCAATGAGTTTCAGTAAATTTATAGGTTTATGTAATCATCACCACGATCTAATTTTGGAACATTTCCATTATACCGAAAACAAATTGCCTTCCCATTTGCAGTCACTCTCAGTTCCCATCCCAAACCCAGAAAACAGGTAATCCACATTATGTATCTATAAATTTACCTTTTTTGATTATTTCTATTAATGGAGTTATACAAAATGTAATCTGTTGTATCTGGCCTTTTTTGCTAACATAATTGTTGTATATGTTCATCTGGGTTGTAACACGTCTCAATACTTATTTTGTTCCTTTCGAGTATAAGTTCCTTAACAGAAATTTTGAGCCTCTGTTTTGCCATACATCTTTCAAACACTTTCCCTTTGAACACTCATATTTACTCAAATACTCTAACTAGTGACTAACTAGCTGCTTCATGTATCTCTCACAATGCCACAGCACAACTGTTATTTATTCCAGTGTCTGGAAGAGGCAGCAGTGGCACATTCTTCCCTCACCACCTGGGGCTGGAAGTTGTTGGCTGTCAGAACAGTGACATGGACTACCAAGGATCTTCTTTCAGGTTTTACTCCATGTTAAAATGACGACTCTGTTTCCTGTACAAGACGACAGGATGACTCATATTTCCTGTAGAAATATGTGCAACACATATTTCTAGATCATGGCAAATGTTAGCAATAAAAGACAAGGTCTTCCAAATTTATTCCACTCTATTTTAGTGCTTACTATTATTAATGAACTTTTTTTTTGAAAATTTTTAACTTTTATTTTAGGTTCAGGGGTGCACATGAAAATGTTACACAGGTAAACTCCTGTCATGGGAGTTTGTCACACTGATTATTTCATTACAGAGGAATTAGGCCCAGTACCAAATAGTTATCTTTTCTGCTCCTCTCCTTCCTCCCACCTCCACCTTCAAATATTCCCTACACTACGGACACAAACACTCTATCATTTCCTTCTCTGTGTTCACAAATTCTCATAATTTAGCTCCCACTTATAAGTGAGAACATGCAGTATTTGGTTTTCTGTTCCTGCATTAGTTTGCTAATGATAATAGCCTCCAGTTCTATCCATGTTCTTTTTTATGGCTGAATAGTATTCCATGGTGTATATATGTACATTTTCTTTATCCAATCTGTCATTGATGGCCACTTAGGTTGATTCCATGTATTTGCTATTGTGAATAGTGCTACAATGAACATTCGTGTGCATGTATCTTTATGGTAGAATGATTTATATTCCTCTGTGTATATACCTAGTAATGGGATTGTGGGTCAAATGGTAGTTCTGCTTTTCACTCTTTAAGTGATCACTATACTGCTTTCCCCAGTGGTTGAAATAATTTACACTTCTGTGAACAATGCCTAAATGTTCTCTTTTCTCCACAACCTCTCCAGCATCTGTTATTTTTTGACTTTTTAGTCATAGCCATTCTGACTGGTGTAAGATTGTATCTCATTGTGGTTTTGATTTGCATTTCTTTCATGATGGGTAATATTGAAATATTTTATATGCTTATTGACTGCATATATTTCTTCTCTGAGAAGTGTCTGTTCGTGTCCTTTGCCCACTTTTTTATGGGGTTGTTTTTCTCTTGTATATTTGAATAAACTTTGCTTTACATTTAAAAATCTGAATTTTGTGTCAAGACACATAAAGTGAGACTGTCCTACACAAACCATCATGTGTGATACCTCTAAGCCCAGGGTACTATCTCAAAATATAAGCTGGTTTTCTGTACTTGTTGGGTTTCTGCAATTGTTGTTGCTATCGTATTTTCGCAAAATTTCTCTATGTAAAATGTATGTGATTTATATATTAAAAGCCTCTGATTTTTACAAAGTAATGTTACTACCAAACAACTACCACTATATTCCCTCATTTTCTCTGATGAGACTTTTTTGTCCCTTTTGGATTTTCTATGTAAACAATCATATCTGATTCAATTACTAACTGATTTATCAATTCAGAGTAGAGAAGAAAAAAAAAAAAACTGGAGACACATAGGCCTATATTGTTTCACACAAGAATAAAGCAGAGAAATAAAGCATGGTGAGGAAGAGAAGAGATATAAGTGATCTTAGAAATGTCCTATAATTACGAGCAGTAGCCTGACAAAGTTTGCTGTTTTGTGTTTCCATTGCAAGACAATCTTATCTTCATATTTCAAAACAACTGTGATTAGTTTATGAAGAAAAATCCGATATACACGTATATTCAAGTACTAGGTAAACCAATCAGGTTATTATATTCTATTTTTAGTTAATTATGTAGTAAGAAGAGATAGAAGAAGAAAGGAAGGAAATGGATATCGCTTTTGCACCCTGCTTGTCAATCAAAATGGAAACAAATGAGTTTGTTGTGGCTAGAAATTGATCACTTAATAAAGAAGCTTTGGGTTAACATTAAACCTAAAACTGTGCAAATTATTTCTTACAAGTCACAAAGGGATGCTAATGAGTATCTCGGTCAGAAACCTCTATTGCTCATCATGCAGCTTCAAAGCTAACATTAATCCAGTCACTGTGTGAATGCTGCTCTCTAAACACAAAAGACTTTCCTTTATTAATTTTTGTCATTTGTTATTTTATATTTGGGACACAGAAACACAGTATGCAGCCATGAAAATATTCTGTATCAGGTAAGAGTAACAAAAGCAATATGCCTGGCACGGACAAGTAGATTTAAAAAATCAAGGGTTCAAAGATCCTCTGAACCAATTTCGATATAAGCAGTAATTAGCAAGTAAGGAATTACATTGTGTGACTTGGACATAATGCTAAAAATGAAATGAATAAAATGCAAATTAAGGCTTCTAAGATAATAGTCTGCTACCACAAAATCATAGTCTTCTCATTCTCACTCCTTTAAATTGTTGGAAGGACAAATAGATGATTATCAAAAGGATTTCATCTCTTTTGTGTATTAAAAAGAGAACTGTCAGACGAATAGTTTTCATTTTTGATTGCCCCTTGTTAGCACCTCAGTTCAAATACCATCACCTTCATTTCACCTCAGAATAGTTTACTGGAGTCTAATTTAGGGTTATTCTGAATGCAAGAAACAATTTAGCTAAGGGACTGGAGGGGAAAGGAGCTTTATTACAGGAAAGTGGTCCAGCCATTGTGACTCACACCTATAGTCCCAGCTACTTGGGAGGCTGAGGTCATGACACTACATTCCAGACTGGGTGACAGAGACAGACTCCTCTGTCTCAAAAAAATAATAGTAAATAAACAAAATTTTAAAAGAAAGTGGATTGTTCATAATCAAAATACATTTGAAGGGAAAAAAAATCCTTGTAATATATATCTATTCCAGATATATTTACAGGAACATTTGATGAACTGTTGTCCTAATGCCCCTTATTTACATGATTAAAAACCTTGAGGCCATGACCTCAAATCTGAGAATCTGATGGCAAGACATATTTTGTGGATTCATCCATCTGTGGTCAGAGATTCACCCTATTACAATCACTTGTTACAGTTTCTTTAGGATAATCGTGTGTGTGTGTGTGTGTGTGTGTGTGTAAAGAGAGATAGAGAAAGAGACGGAAAGAAAGAGAGAGAAATCAGATAATTATTTACATAAATATTATTACTTTTTCTAGAAAATACACAAATAAAATTCCAGAAATTGGATGTTGTGATATAATTCTAACTTTGCATCTATTCTTTTCTTCAGCAATGTTAAGTGCCTTTCAATTAGAATTTGTTGAGCCCTTAGCCAAAGGTATAGTTCAATTCCCAGACAGTGAATAATGTTATTAAAATGAGGGTAGAGGTTTGACGAATGGCAGAAATTGCTGCTGTGCCTATATAGAAATTACAGTATCCCATCCCATTTTTTCCAGATAGCTACTTAGCCTCTAGAAATAAAAGTATATCTTTTTTGGCTATTAATATTTGACTAAAGGAGAGTTCAGGTTAAAATGTCATAAATTTTGGAGTCTGACAAGTTCTTAACTTTTGTCAACTATTTCTCAGGAATTGAGCATAGCAGTGCATACGCTCACAGCAATGCTGAAATTTTACTAAGATAGGAATTTATTGAATTGAATAAAAAATACTTATTCTGTATCTTCTTTTAGTTTTATCATTTACTTTGACAAAATTACACACCACAGATTAACATTTTAGATGGAGAATACAAAACCCCTTCAAGATTGACCAGTGAAATTGAAAGGTGCCTTAATAACTTGGGAAGATAAGAAAATATATAATCTTTTATTTTCTGAAATCACAATTTTCTAAGGTAAGATAATAAATGTGGTTTTATTTCATATTTTTGAACTCACATTCCGATAACCTCCTGGTTAACTTTTGTGTGTCTAACAAAGGTTGTCTCTTCCACTTCACATTGGAATCACTAAATTACGATGATTTCCATAGAATAGTAATTTCTACATGAATAGAGACTGAAAATATCCAATGCTAACAGCAATATGAGTTTTAGTCTGACGTCCATGTTAAGGACAGAGGTTCAACAGAAAATGCCATAGAGGATTCTTCACAAGATGTATAAAGAGAAATAGGATTGAGCCATCAATGTAATATAATCTGGATCTGATTACCAATGTGATCTTGGATAATTTACTTTCCCTTCCCATGCTTCAATTTTCAATTCCTAAAACAGGGAATGATAATACTATTATCTTGAAAGGGGATTTAATAAACTTTTTATCAAATAAACTAGCTTGTCACAGTGCCTGGAATATTAAGTACTAGTGATAAATTCATCTTCCTAAATTAGGAATTAGCTATAATTTCTATTTTATTTACCTAAAATAATTATATTTCCAAATCAATTCTTATCGTTTTCAAACTTGAAATTTTTATTGTGATAAGAGCCAACTTTTCTTGTGTATTAATATTTAATATGCTCGTACTTAAAGAATAGAAAACATCCCAAAATAGCACTTAGGCAGTGGTAGCTGCACAAAAATAAATAAATAAAAAGTAGTGTTGGAATCCTTGTCCTCCCTGGTTTCTTTTGGTATTCTCTATCAGTTTTTGTGATATCAAACATTTAAGTGTATTCAACTAAAGCATATGTAAGTGTTTTTGTTGTTTTGTTTTAACCTATGCAAAGCGATTTCACAATCCTTAGGCCATGTATCAATTAAGGCACAACTGGAGAAGTTAATAGCACATTTAAAAATGTGTTCCATGGCCTGAAAATAATGTGGTAGACTTTCCAAATCTTTTCTACATGAAAAGAATGTAGGGAGGCTGATGCCCCAAACTGTATCTATTTTATTAAAATTTTGCTTTAAAATGTATGTTCTTTTATAAATTTGAAAATATGCAGATATTGGTAACACAAAATTACTATTTTCTCATGACATTCCACACAGTGAAATGTTTATAAATGTTTATAAATGATTATGTTTTGCTACATAAACTTCCATGGTATGTTGTTTTTGAAATACTCATCCACATATATCTGTATTAGTCCATTTTTGAACTGCTATAAAGAAATACCTGAGACTGGGTAATTTATAAAGAAAAAAAGTGTAATTCACCCATGGTTCTGCAGGCAATGCAGGAAGCATTGCTGGAGAAGCATCAGGAAACTTACAATTATAGAAGGTGAAAGAGATGCAGGCATGTCTTTACATGGCTAGAGGAGGAGGAACCAGGTGGGGAAGGTGTCATACTTTAAACAATCAGATCTTATGAGAACTCTATCATGAGAACAGCACCAAACGGGGGAATATTCCCCCATGATCCAATCACCTCCCTTCAGGCCCTACTTCCAACATTGGAGATTACACTTCAAAATGAGTTAGATGGGAACATAAATCCAAACCATATCATTCCACCCCTGGCTCCTCCAAAATCTCATGTTCTTCTCACATTGCAAGACACAATCCCCCTTTGTCAACAGTCCCATGAAGTCTTAATTCAATTAAGTATTAACTAAAAAGTCCACAGTCCAACATCTCATCTGAGACAAGGCAAGTCCCTTCTGCCTATGAGCCTGTAAATAAAAAGCAAGTTAGTTATTTCCAAGATACAATGGGGTAGAGACATTGGATAAATACAGCTATTCTAAAAGGGAGAAATCAGCTGAAAGAAAGGGGATACAGTCCCCACACAAGTTTGAAACCTAATAGTGCAGTCATTCAATCATAAAGCTCCAGAATAACCTCTTGTGATGCCATGTCTCACATCCAGAACACAGTAGTGCAAGGGGTGGCCTTCCAAAGCCTTGGGCAGCTCCACCCTTGAGGTTCTGCAGGGTACAGGCCCCATGGTTGCTTTCACATGTTGATTGTTGGGTGCCTGTGGCTTTTTAGGCATGTGGTGCAAGCTGTTGTTGGATCTACCATTCTTGGGTTTAGAGGATGGTGGTCCTCTTCTCAGTTCCACTCGGAAGTGCTCCAGTAGAGACTCTGTGCTGGGGCTCCAACTCCACATTTCCCCTCTGCACTGCCCTAGTAGAGGATCTTCATGAGGACTCTGCCTCTGCAACAAACTGGGCATCCAGGCTTTTCCATTCATATTCTGAAACCTAGGTGGAGGCTTCCAAGCCTCAACTCCTGTACTCTGTGCACGCACAGGCTTAACACTACATGGAAGCCACCAATGTTTATGGTTTGCCCACTCTGAAGCAATGGCTCAAGTTGCTCCTTTTAGCTATGGTTGGAACTGGAGCAACTGTGATGCAGGGCACCTTGTCCTGAGACTGCATAGAGCAGCAGGGCGCTGGGCCTGAGCAATGAAACCATTCTTCTCTATTCCTCCAGGCCTGTGATGCGTGGGGCTGCCTCATAAATCTCTGAAATGCCTTCAAGGCCTTTTCCCTATTGTCTTGGCTATTAGCACTTGCCTTCTCTTTAGTTATGCAAATTTCTGCAGCCAGCTTAAATTGCTCCCCTGAAAATAGGCTTTTCTTTTGTACCACATGGCCCCCTGCAATTTTTTTTCAAATATTTATGCTGTGCTTCTCTTTAAAATATAAGTTCCAATTTCAGGTCATTTGTTTGCTCATGAATATGAACACAAGGTGCTAGAAGCAGCCAGGCCATATCTTGAACACTTTGCTGCTTAGAAATTTCTTCCATCAGATACCCTGAATTATAACTTTAAATTTCAAAGTTCCACAGATACCTAGGGCAGAGGCACAATCCAACCAGGCTCTTTGATAAAGCATAACAGAAGTAACCTTTTCTTCATTTCTCAGTAAGTTCCTTATCTTCATCTAAGATCTCACTCACCTGGACTTCATTGTCTGTGTCATTATGAGCATTTTGGTCATGACAATTTAACAAATCTCTAGAAAGTTCCAAACTTTCCCTCGTCTTCCTGTCTTCAAAATCCTCCAATTTTTTCTAACATCTACCCATTACCCAGTTCCAAAGCTACATTCACATTTTCATGTATCTTTAAAGTGATACTTTGCCTCTCGGTACAAATTCTCTATTTTGGTCTTCTCTTGCACTGTGATGAAGAAATACCTGAGAGTGGGTAATTTATAAAGAAAAGAAGTTTAATTCACTCAGGGTTTTACAGGCTGTACAGGAAGAATGGCTGGAGACGCCTCGGGAAACTTACAATCATGGTGGAAGGCGTAGTGGACTCAAGCACACCTACACGTGGCCAGAGCAGGAGGAAGAGAGGGGGAGAAAGTGCCACACAGTTTTAAACGACCAAATCTTGGGAGAACTCTACATGAGAACAGCACCAAAGGGGGAAATCTGTCCCCATGATTCAATCACCTCCCACCAGGCCCCACCTCCAACACTGGAGATTACAATTTGACATGAGATTTGGGTAGGAACACAAATCCAAACTATATCAGTATTTATTAAAAAACAATGTAAATGGTTTGTCATTATTAGTTTTTTTGTCACCTCATGGATTAGTTTTACCTCTGCTGAACTTCCATTTTCTCTGATCACTAACTGAGCCATACATATACTCTGAATCAATCTGTTTATACTTTTACCGGCAAGTGGAAATGGCATCTCTTGTGCCTCACTATACTGTTCTTTATGGTTAGGACAAGTAATAAAATCAGAATTTTTTGTCTGATAATAAACATCTTCTGTACTCTCAATCCAGTCTTTCTTCAGATACTCAATAGGTACACGTACAGGATTTTGGTGATTTTTAGTTTACATTTTGGCACCAATTCTTTGCCTACTGACTTCAGTCTATTTTTTATTCTGAGAGTAATATATTGCTTTTAGAATTACCACAACATTTACAATTACATTGATCTCTCCTGAAGATCATATCTAATTCCTAAATCCTCTTTGATCATTATCCCAGTATGTAGTGCTTATGGTTCTAATTTAGTCTATATGATATTCAATATTCATGTCAGTATTGGATGCTATTATATTTTATTGATATGTCAGAGGTTAATCAACATGCCTGGAGTCATAACAAAGCAGATGTGAATACTGGTATTTAAATGTAGATTGTTGCATAAATGAGGCTTTTGAGATTCACAATGACAGTTGTGCAGTTAAGATAATGTTATGTATTCTAGACCTGTAATAGACCTAATTGGATTATGTTTTGTTCCCTATAGTCCAGACCTTATATGACAAATGCATTTTTTAAAATTCTGTCAACAAGGTATTTTATACTCATTTTCAGGTGACAACATTAAGTGTTAAAGACATTAAGTATCTTGTCCAAAGTCACATAGTTAAAATTTGTCCAAATGGCAAGGTTCTATATTTTTCGTTTTTAGTATTTCTCTTATTTTAGTGTTCTTTAATTTGGGAATCATTTAGTGCATTTCTTTAGGAAAGGATATGATTGTAATTCTCAGACTACTAAAAAGAGAACTAGACAAGTAGGAGGCAGTCAATTTACACTAACTCTACTACTTAAGTCTGTGATATTACATACTTAATTTTTCAACTCTAGTTTTCCTTATCTGTGAAATGTGAAGATTATATGAGATGTCTTCTAAATTCTCATTAATCTCCAAAATTCTAGTTCAGTTCAATATTTTATAATACACTATTTTCCTGTATTGCCATTGCCGAGCTCCAACTCACTTTTCAGGGGTGCCAGGTTTTAATAGTGACAAATATGTTAGGATCACATTTGATAATAACATTTGTGCCCTTCTATCATTTTAGTAATCTTTTACTTCTTAAGAAGTCTGACAAATTATGAAGCATGCATCTAACTGGAATTGTCTATAAAAAGTCTGTTAGCCAGAGATTCTCAATCTTGCTACTATGAACATTTCAAATCAGATAATTATTTGCCATGGAAGAATGTCCTTTGCATTTTAGTATGTTTAGCACCATCATTGGCCTCTCTGCTAGATGTCTCTCACCAATTGTGACAATCAAAAATGTCTCCAGACATTCTTAGAAATGGCTCAGGTAATAATTACTGCTCTAGATACGCTCATAACAATATGAAGAAAACATTGTTGTAAACCAGCCTTCTAATTGCTTCTATATTTTAACAGAAAATAAACAATGTTCATCTCTTATGGATAAAATTTAAAACTTTACTCCAGAACACACGTTATTCTGTCTAAGGGATAGTTCCTGCAGGGAGCAAATTGAGGTGACTGTAGTCATCACCTCATCAGTTACCAAACTGACTCCATGACTCTTGGGAATATATCCATTGAAACTCTCAGAATTTTATCCTAGGCCCTTTCCAGTTTGGCAGTGTCTTAAATTGCCACTCTTATTCAGATGACTTGGCTCACTTCTAAAAAACAAAACAAAAGTCCTGCTAATGTGTAATGTTTTGTACACTTTGAGACTAGAAAATACGAACTACACATGACAATTAAGGCTTGTTTTTTCTGAGTATTTTTCCTTTCCATTTCTTTTTCCTCTCTATATGAGTATAATGCATTAAATACAGACAATCAGCTGAAATCTTGAATGTTCTCAATCTCTTGTGGCTTTCTATGAAATGCTTACTATTACTTAAGAGAGACTTTTGTAGTTCATTATAGAAACCTGCTGCCTAATGTTACAATTGGGGCACCTAAGGAGAAACACATTTCTTTTGCTGTTGTTCACATTTATATGGTATATCTCTTCTGCAAATTTCAAAGCACTTTGTTGTTTTCAAGAAAACACTGAGTTACTGTTCAGAGTGGAAGAAAATAGGAAGAGGAAGAAGGAGAGGGAGAGAAACATAGATTGGGGGAGGGGGAAAATGATAGAAAACAGAAAAAATAATTAAAATTCTTTTAGAATGTAAGCAGACTAATAAACAGGGAATTTGTTTAACTTTCTTGGAAAGCAAGCAGAGAATGGAAATCTTTCCTGCAAATATTTTATTTGGTGTCTTGAGGACGTGTGCAACAATTGCTCCTTTCCAGACTCTATAAATTACAGCAACTAAATACAATTCTACTCCTCTTTTCTTGATGAATAACTTAACATAGTCATTTTCCTTTCTTTCACTTTCTTTCTCCATGTCAAATTCTAGTGAACAAGATTCTTTTTACACATAAGGTATCTGGCTAGTTAGAGATTAGAGGTCAGTGCAGGTAATATGAAGAGTCTGATCCCTGTCTAGTTCATGAAATCAAGGGCTGGGGCAGGAGACTCGGGAGGTCTTAGGGATGTCCTCTTCATTCTATCATGTGTACTTCTGAGAAAGAGAAAGGCTGACCCCAAAATCACAGGTCAGAGGATGAGTTCTCATTCTCATGGGACCCAAGTCATTGTTCTGGTAACCAGGGTTTCTATAGTAGTTGCCACTGATTATATGTATTTATCTGGGCCTCTGAAATTGTCTACGAACAAACGAACTTTTTTTGTAATCACCGGAATAAAAGCAGTATTATCTCTAATACTATCAGTATTATCTCTATCTCTAATATACAGTATTATCTCTATCTCTAAGAGAATTTGGGATTTCTATCTTTATACTTAGCATGATCTATTATACATCACTTTAGTCTGAACAAAAGGAGTTGGTTGAAGCAGGATTACTTCTTAGGTTTGTTTTTAGGGTGTTTTGTTTTTTATTTTGTTTGGAGTTTCTTTTCCTTTTTTGCTGTTTTACTGACTTAAATTATCAACACACAAGGAACATGTGAATACTGGTGCATACAGTGTTTATTGTTTTGTTTTTTTATAGACCAGTGAACTGGGACCCTATCCAATGTCACCTTGTTGGCATGCAGCAGAGGTGGAATCAAGAAGCCAACTCTGCCTCCCAGGACAATCTACCACCATAATATGGAGACCTAGCAGGCTACAGAAAAAGAAAACAACAACAAACATATATGTACAAGTCAAAATGTAGTCATAGAATTGTGTGAGAGGAGAATGGAAAGATTCAGATTCAGATCCAGAAGGTCCTGTTACAATTCCAACTTTTCTTTGTACCTGTGTAAATGTAAGTAGGTCAGTCATCATCTGGTGGAGCTTGAATTTTTCCATCTATTTTTACTATGTATTTATTTATTTATCAGAGATAGAGTCTCTCTGTCACTCAAGCTGAATTATAGCGGTGTAATCATAACTCATCGCAGCTTCAAACTCTCAGGGCCAAGTGATCCTCCCACCTCAGCCTCCCCAGTAGCTGGGACTACAGGTGCATGCCACTATGCCCAGCTCATTTACTATTATTATTATTATTTCTTGTAGAGAGGTCTCAATATGTCACTAGCCTGGTCGAGAACTTCTGACCTCAAACTACCCTACGGCCTCAACCTCCTAAAGTGCTAGGATTATAGGTGTGGGCCACCACACCCAATACCCCATTGAAAAATGATAATCAAATCCTTACAACCTTCCAGAAATTCTGTATGATCCCAGTGAGGTAAGGCATTTATAATTATGAAATGTTAAACACCATACTAACTGGGACATAGGAATTTATGTGCAATATAAAAATAGTTTTTTAAAGTTCTTTTAAGATGTTTGTTTTCTTTAGTTACCCATTTTATTAAAAAAAAATTTGAGTCCAGTATACTGAATAAACTCTTATGTTAACTGATTTAACAGCATTGAATTGTTCTAATTATTTTACATAATGCTAGATTAGAGATCAAACTGATTTAGAATTTGAAAACAAACATTTCACAATATGTTTAGTATTGGACAATATCATTGAGGTTGGAAGAAGTCACGAAGGTAAATTTGTCTATATTTAAGTAGAAGTTAGGTACTTCTTACTTTTATCTTATCACATTTGTTTGTGTATTTCTAGTATTCATGTCTCAAATCTTTTAAAATATCTCATTAGCTAGTTCATCTCATGTACAATTCAGGAAGGAGGCTTTATTACTAAATCCTCCAATGATTCCCTCTTCAGATTTTGTGTGTTGGATTCTATAATACCTTGGGAATTACATCAGCCTCTTTATCCTTTTTTGTTTTTGTGAATATCTTAAAAGCATTTTTCCAATTTTCCTTTGTTTGTCTATGAACTTTGAAGATAGTGTCCCTTTTTCAATTTAGAGATTTTATATTCTCTGATTTATATTCATGAAATCAATAATCTTCTTAAAATCACACTTGTTTAAAGCTCTTCAGGATGGCAAAATAAATGCATTTTTCTTTTTTACATTAAAATAATTTGATATTTCTATGTTTTTCTCTAGTACTTTGAGTACAGATTTCCTATAAAGGCAAGAAAAAAGCTTATCATGCTTACAAATTTATTACACTAACTTACTTAGTTCTCATAAGAACACAAGTATAATCCCCATATCACACATGAGGAAACTGAGGCACAGAGAGAAACAGTATCTTCCCCAAGATCACACAGCTGGTAGGAAGCAGAACCAGGATTTGAATGCAGGTAGTCTGACTTCAAAGTAGCTCTTTACTACTTCATTTTCATTTCAAATAGACAAGTAACCATTCTCCTGCTAACATTTTTTTTGCCTCTGGTCTACTATGGAAATACCTCTCTGCAATATTCATTACATGTGTTTACCACCTTTAAGTAGGATAAAACACTGTATGATAGAAAAATATCTGAATTATTCACCAGAATAATGATGGATAATAATGGCTGTGGTCATCTATGAAATCAGTCAGCCTCATCATATTGGGCAATGCAATTAGTCTGCTTATTTATCTGTAAATAAAGGTGGGTTATTACCTGTCTAACTTTTTATATGTCTGTGAGGAAAAATGCATTAAATTATATCTAGGAAAAGTTCATTATAAATGTTAAATGCTCCATTAATCTTATATATTATTATTTCAAGTTTGTTCCTTACTCACCTAGTCTCAATCCATTCTTCTCATATTCCTCAAACTTTTTCCTCATTATAGCATTATAGTGAAACTATAGGAACCACATGGCGTGTGTTTTGTGTGTGTGTGTGTATGTGTCTACACATATATACTGAATTTTCCTGGAAGTTAGTATAGCTACTTCTTCACTTCTCCTTCATTATTTAATCATCCCCAATCTAACTTATCCCCGCTAAATTCATCCAAAGAAGCTTTTGCTAAAGTCACCAGGGAATTCCAAGTTTTAATTCCAATAAGAGAATTCCATTCTTCATCTAATTTTATTTCTTCAGCAGTTTTTAGCCTATTGACCACTTTTCCTACTAGAATATTCTATTCAGGAGGTTCCCAAGACACTATAGGTGCCTGAATTTTCTCCTTTCTTCTGATTGCTCCTTGGTCATTTACCTCATTTTAGTTAAGTTTCCTCAAGATGGAAACTTAAAACTCATATCAATCTATCTTACCAACTTGGGTGATGGCAAACAGATACACAGCTTCATTTATAACATATATACTGGTGGATTACAAAAGTTTTATCAAAAGACTGAGCTCCAGACCCAGAGATCATATTAACTAGTTACTATGTCAACTTGGAGGTCTCAAAGCCCACTTTTTTCAACATGCATCTACAATCACAAACATGGTCTTCCAAATTTTTCCATCTCATTGAATGGTTTCTCCCTGTGCAAAAAATAAGCATAGGCTTTTCTCTCAATACTCATTAGTCATTTACCCTCATTCCCTAAATTCAATCCATTGTGAAGTTATACCTACTTTTTCTCCTAAATATCTCTTAAATCCCAAGGAAAACAAGTGGGCATTTCTCAATATGTCACTTAACTAGACTTTAGCCATTACCTCATAACTCATATCCACCATATCACACTGCAGTTGAAATATGGCCACATATAATTAATTTATTC
Source organism: Rhinopithecus bieti (assembly GCF_001698545.2). Lineage (NCBI taxonomy): Eukaryota > Metazoa > Chordata > Mammalia > Primates > Cercopithecidae > Rhinopithecus > Rhinopithecus bieti. The sequence continues at coordinate 573,724 of NW_016824250.1, forward strand.
ATACCCTTGTCATGTAATTTTGTGTGTTGTCCTATTCTAACTCTGGGTTCTGGCATGTGATTTCATTTTGTTACTGGAATGTTACCAAATGTCTCACAAATAGGGGCTAAAAATATTTGTGTATTAAGGCTTGCTTCTCTTTACATTCTTGAGCTCCCTGCTATGAGAAGAAGCCTTAACTAGACAACTGGAAGGTAAAGGACACATAGTCCAATCTCACTCCTGTTGCTCCAGCCAGCAGACAACTAACTTAAAGGTGTAAAGCCAGCTAGCTGACTGGAAGCAGACTGCACACACGTGGGCAAGCCCAGCTGAGTCCAGCGTAAATTGCTGACACACAGAATACTCAGCAAAATAAATGACGGTTGTTTTAAGCCATTAAGTTTTGAGATGATTTGTTGTTCAGCAAAAGCAAACTGAAATGTCCCCTCTAAACATTTTTGTTCTACATATACAATTTTGTTGTTGTTGTAAAAGAGGCTGGTCATGCCATACCAGCTTAATATTCTAATAGCTACCAATAACATTCAGAATAACTCTACTCCATAACATGGAATAAAAAGGGTCAGCATATTCTGGCTTTTAATAAAATTTCCAATTTAATATGTTATTATACTCTCCCTTGCCTTCTGTAAAAACCACATTAGGATTCCTCATTCATGAAAGTTCCATGCTTTCTATTTTCCTATGGCTTTTGCACAATATGACTTTTTTTTTGGCTAAACTAATATCCCCTCATGCACTTTTTGCCTAGTTAGTCATTATGTATCCTTCATATTTTAATTCAATCATTACGTACACAGGAAAGAATACACTGACCCCTCTGACAAGGTCAAATCACGCTATATGTTCTGCATCTTTCTAGCAAAATGTACCTGCCTTTGTAGAAACCATACAAGTAGTGATATTAGATTTATCTGATTAATATATCTGTGTTAGTAGTATGTGAGTTTCAAGAATACAGCCATTGCCTTTCTTAGTCTTATTTCCAATGTTTGACACAGTGTCCAGAACATAGTAGATATTCAATAAATAATTGTGCAAATAATAAATGAACTAAGAAATGAATTTAGTTGAAACATGTTTGTAACATAATCATAAGATTTATTAACTATTACATTAACAATGACACAATGTAGTTTTTAGAATGAAATGATGTTGATTCTGCATCATGAAAATATGTAGGTTGCCAAAATTTAGCACATTTTAAAATCAGTTGGGTAGCATGTTAAAATGAAAATTCCCCATCCTTAATCACAGAGAACGTGGTAAGAAAATTCTGGGATATTGCCCATGCATTTTTAGTAAGCACCCAAGGTAATTTAAATGTACAGTTTTATGAATTTCCTTTGAGAAATACCGACTATTGAATTTTGCCCATTCACTTTAAATTAAAGAATGTTTTATCTATTCCACTTAGAATATTTCTAGTTATCTATTGAAATGTGCTTAGGTAATATAAATTGATTTTAATATTGGTCTAAGGAAACCATAAACGAGAAAATAAATATGTGCTGAAAACTATAATAGCAGAAAAAAACTACTACTCTTAAGTAACAGAAGCTTTTGATTATTTTCTGTTTTGATTTATTCGCCCTATCCCATCTCCCATGATCATTAGTAATTAGCAGGTGATTGTAAATAAAGTATTGGAAACACATCTTGTTCTAAGTCACAAGGAGTCTGCTGTTTCTTAAAAGGTATATATAAATTCTTTCAATTTTAAGACTTGAAAGGGACTTTAGGTTATTTCTAGTTCAATTGACAGATTGTGAATAAATGTCTTGATAGAATTAATTTTTTCAAGATGAAGATCTCAGTTGGGAATGATTTAGTTTATTACTTTCCAAAGTTGCAACTACCTACTCAAAAGAAAGAAGGTTCTTATTATTATGTTCATAATGAATATGTAGGCTTGGCTACATTCACTAGGCCAAAGACCTCTGGCATTTCTTGGGAGAGATGGCCCTTGGTGTCACTTCTAAATCATAAAGTGGGAAAAGAGAGATTCAATCTAACTTGTGTTTGTTCTATGAACGGAAACCCCAGAAAATCAAGATGGTAAGAGTAATTACTTGGTAACTTTCTCACATTTGTTTATTAGACTTTCTCATGACTTTTCCTTGATAGTAATTTTATATGGCATAGCTGAGGATAGGAGATTAAGAAATGTCCAGGATATAGATAATGAATTAGGGAGCAGATATTTATCACTTGCATATGTTCTTGAGGAGATATACAGAATTCAAGGACAGGTAAACATACTACTTTTAGGATTATGGGATTTTTTAAAAAATGAATCCTCAATGTAGTCACTTATTGAGATAGACTTGGTTTATATGGAAAATCTCTCTTGTCCTGCAATAGCTGTCTTATTCAGTCTCTTTGCTAACAGTAGGACTGGCCTTTAATATTTTACATGCTTCTTTCCCTCCAGTCATCTAGGCTCTCTTCCCTTTAACAGTTTGGCTAAATGGAACAGTAAAGATTCCAAACAACATCTACTTAAAAGAAGGATGTTGATTGCTTTAAACAAAAGAAAATCTTTCAACCTGAAATATGACACTTCTTATTGAAGATGGGACCCAGCATATGGGGACGCTAGTAGGCACTCAGTGTGTCACTTTGCACTTATCCCTTCGTGTTCAGGTGTTCATTTTGGGTGAACTGGCATATCTATGCCAAAATTAAGCCAAGAAATGAAGTGAGTGGCTGACAATTAGTTGGTCAGACAAAAAGTCAGCCAGTTAAAGCTTCTAGCCCAAGATAATTCTCTGAGATGGTATAATAATTTCTGTTAAACCAGAAGGCTGTCATAAAAAGATGGACATTGGGAGGCCGAGGCGGGCGGATCAGGAGGTCAGGAGATCAAGACCATCCTGACTAACACGGTGAAACCCTGTCTCTACTAAAAATACAAATATTAGCAGGGCATGGGGCATCGGCGCGCCTGTAGCTCCAGGCTATAGGGAGGCTGAGCAGATTGAAGGCTGTCGAACTCAGGAGTTCGATCTTGGAGATTAAACGGTGGAGACCACCCAGGCCAAGCAGCCTGGAGGAGCCGAAGAGCGCTGTCTACTCAACGCCAGCCTGGCGACAGACGAGACGCGGCGCAAAAAAAAAAAAAAAAATAAAAAAAAAATAAAAAAATGGCACGAGAAAGACACTGGTTAAAGGATGGAAGCGCAGAGAACCAAGAGTGTGACCATGGAGCAAAGGACAAAGATCAGCTGTGAGGAGCAGGCTGGTAAACACAATAAATACTGGAGGTGGTGTGTTCATAGGTTCAGAACAAACGAAGGGCTCCTATCTTCTAACAATGACAGAACGACGCACTCTTCAAGCTAATGTTAAGGTAGGCGGAGAGGAAAGTGCGACACATATGTAAAAAAAGATTAAAAACCATGAAGGCTGGTTAGGAGAGGTGCCTTTAAAGCTGCTCGCTCTCTCTACCCTCCCGCGAAGCCAGCCACGGTGGCCCTGAGATGAGCGTTCGCAGCATATAACATTTATTACTGTAATTGAGATGCACTGTTCTCATGAGGGTTTTGGAACGGATTTTTGTCAATTTGGAGGGAATGTATCACACGGTCAGAGTATGAGACCTCACTGCCAACATGGCTGTAACCCAGCTATACTGTACTAAATGACTACAAAGATGTAGCCTGGGCATGTGCGCGCGAGCCTGTAGATCCCAGCTACTCAGGCTGACTGAGCAGAGGGATCGCCCCTGTTGACAGAGCGAGCGATGGATATTAGAACGAGTGAATTGCTCTCCGCGCAGCATCAGCCCACGTATGCAGTTTGAAAGAAGTGGGGACAGAGGGAGACTCATACTCCAAAAAAATAATAATAATAAAAATAATAATAATAATGAAGTTAGAATGAGCAAATTAAATAAGTAAAGGCGATCTGCCCTTCCATCAATGGCCGCATAACCAGCAGCCTGAGACTTGCACAGCGGTACACCAGCACGCTAGAATCAGCACAAGAGTGAGGCTTAGAAAATTAAAATTAGGTCAGACACAGTGGCTCACGCCTGTAATCCCAGCACTTTTGCGAGGCCGAGGCAGGCAGATCATGAGGTCAAGAGATCAAGACCATCCTGGCCAACATGGTGAAACCTGTCTCTACTAAAAATACAAAAATTAGCTGGGCATGGTGGCACGGGCCTGTAGTCCCAGATACTCAGGAGGCTGAGGCAGGAGAATCACTTGAATCCAGGAGGCAGACGTTGCAATGAGCTGAGATTTTGCCACTGCATTCCAGCCTGGTGACAGAGCGAGACCATGTTTCAAAAAAAATAAATAAATAAAAAATAAAATTTAAAAATGTACTCATAGGTTCATGGAAAATTTTGCTTATTACCTTAGGCTTGAAAATTAAATCTATTTCCTTGCTTATCAAGGAAGGACAAATAGGTTACCTAGGAGTTTATAATAACTAATTCCACCTTCTCTGTGTGCATTTGCTTATACATGTGTGCCTGTATTCGTGTGTGTATACGTGCATGTTTGTGTGCATTGGCATGTATTGAGTTTTTGGCATCGACCTTGTAAACTCCTGTAAATCAAAAGTATATTCTATTTTCTTCCCTCTATCTTGAACTGAGAACAATACATGATAGTGATGAAATACTAGAGGTTTCTCTGATTAAATGGAAGATATACATAATGGGGGGAAATGACTAGTTTTTCCTATCTAAACAATTTACTGAATCAAGGCAGGCTTCCTAATAGCATTTTAAAATTTAATATTTTAAAAATATTTGCCCTCTTGGTTGGCTTAGCAAATGTTATGAGCTGGGATTTAGTTTATGATGGTTCTAACATGCCAGAAAACCCTGTGCTAGAATTCAGACCCCTAAGATCGCAGCATGTTCTTACTCAGGATTACCCTCCATTTGGCCCCTAATCTTTATAACCAATGCTAATCATATTCCAAAAGACATAGTTTGTTGAGGCTTATGTATATTTGCCCTCCATCCTCTTGTTTGAAATTTGATTTTGATTTGCTGACAAGAACTATGAAGCATCTCAACAAGTTAGCCTGCCACAGTTTCAAGAATATTGGTGGAGGACAGGAGAAGCCTGGGTCAGAGCACTGATCCCCACAGGGCAGTGTGATCTGAGCTGGATGACACCTCCACACTCAGTGGACTGCCTGCTCTCAAGGACGTTAAATCTTTTATAATTGATGATAAACTTGACTGCCCTTTGCTTTGGAGGGAGACATTCTCTGTCTTCCAAAGCTGTTTCCTATGCAAAGATCCTTGAAAAGATAGTCTGGAACGAAAGTGTAATTGATGACTCATTCAAGCTCTTTGTCTAAAGAGTTTGTTTGAGAGATTCATGAGAATAATTTTCCAACATTTACTTTCTTAATTTTCTCCCTTTAAAATATAGTTTGAGTTAATGAGTTTGTTATTTGGAAACTCTTAAAACAGAACCTAAGTCAAAATTCCTGAATATGAGATCAGAAAATGTCTTGTTTGGATGCTGAATTTATGATCTATGTTTTTATAAACAAGACAGATAACTACATTGAGTGATTTTCAGGTTGTTAACATATGGAAGGTGTAAGAATATGAAATGTGTCAGAGTAAGACATTCTTAAAAGATTATAATGTAAGCTCTATGAGGCAAAAGACCCTGCTTGTAAACATAATTACATCATATTCATATTCTTCAAAAAGAGCACCAACTTCTGGGAATTGTTAAATACTCTTGTGGGAGAAAGAATTTTTTCTTTCAGAGTTAGTACTTAGCAAACATTCTGTACTTACTTTCCTAAGGTAGTGGCTTGTAAATCTCTGCTTTTACATACGAAATTTTATTATCCATTGTTTTTAAAGCTAACTTGTGCACAGATAAAATTGAACTCAGGCTTCATCATTAGTTTTAATGGATTTGATCAGTGTTTTATTTAGTAAGAACTTGAGGTAAAGAAAGATTTTGGACTTAGAAATGAGCATCTGCTTGTGAATCTTGCTATATCCTTTAACTATACGGATGTCCTCTGAATACATTGCTCAAGATTCAGAATTAAGCATGTTACAAAGAGAATTTTAGTCTTTGCATTCTAAAGGACAGCAAAATCAGACTAATTTATCTCTCTAGGAGAAGGTATAGCATAATTACGTAAAGTATATACAATATTTTTGTCTGTAAATGTTAATGATGATATAGAATTACAGTGCATAAAATTGAGTATTAAACTGTAATACTTAAATACATTGTTTTCACTTTACAATTTATTTTTTCTTAAAAATTCCTATATAAAACAGTGATTCAAGAAGTAGAAACTATTTTCAACATGTTCTTGAATCATTAAAACACCAAACTACCTACTCAAAAATATGAATTTCCTACTGGGAAACAGCATAGCACACAAAATAGTAATTATTCTGAATTCACCTTTGGTATTTAATCACCGTGTTTATTATTTAGCAGGTGCATTAGGAAAGGAATGAGGCAGGAAGACATTGTTATCATTTGAGTATTATTTAGCAAATATATATTAAGAACCTACTCTGGAGTGGACACTCTGCAAGATAAAGGTAATGACAAGCATGTTTATAGGGAAGATAAAGAAGCTTATGTTTGCAGGCCTCACGCCTGCCTGGGGCAGCTTGCCTGCCCAGGACCCCATCCAAGGCCCTGGAAATAACCCAACAATGGGCTCACTTGGTCATGTCATTTTTATAAAATTTGCAGAGGTAAGGCTGAATTCGACTCAGTGCAGACTGCTACCTCTTTTTCCTCTCTGATTTTCCGTCCATCCTACTGCTTCTGACGGGTAGCATTAGAGTGCCCAGGGATGTTTTTGGGTCCAACTAAGGCAAAGGTTGAAGTGATTCACTGTCACTTTCATACAGCATTAAGTTATCCATATGCATGTAGAAATAGCTTTCTGGAAAACTGCTCCAAACCTGTATCAACTACCCATAATTCAGGCCACAAAACGTAGTGCCAGGGGTGATACCTTGATAGAAGCAAATTCCATGGTATTGTATGCATGTTGGTAGTGGCATATGAACAGGATTTTAAATAGATGGTGTAAGAATCTGATCTGTATTAGTTTTTGTGTTTTGTAGTGCTCTTGGATTTGTCACCTTTTTAAAAATTAAAGTGTTTGTATTTATTTTCATAAATGTCATAATTTTATATTTGTTAGATGTAAACTTGGATTGGATCTGGCTAGAAATACAAGATGAGCCAAAAAAGAGTCATACTCGTGCCACCCTGCAGCTTAACGTCTAAAAGACAAAATAGAGGTTGATAAAAATATTTACACAAACTTATTTAAAAATTTAGAATAAATAAATACAGCAGATGAGGGGGTCACAGTGCAGTGAGCACTTGCATTAAGAGATCTGTCTTTGTCTGAAGAGTAAAGTATGTTTTCCATGCAGAATTACTGCTTGAGAAAAAATGTGAATTAGATACCCCTCTGAATTAACAGATGAGATTGACTTGAAAGAAAGGGTAATTGCTTGAGACAAGCAGGAGAACAAGTATGAAGACCCTTGGACAGAGGAAACACTTTCATTGCTGCCACTTAAAACCTTTCAGAAGACTATCAAATGTTTACAATTTTCTTCCTGGCCATTAATTAAATTGCAGCAATAGAGTACTACTAAGATAGGGAGAGCCTGTTTACTGTGCAAGAAAATATACTAACTAGGATAAACTAATCTTCTTTCCCTCTCCTCTCCCCTCCCCTGCCATCCTCTTCCCTCCCTCCTCTCCCCTCCCCTCTGTCATTCTTTCTTTTCTTTCTTTTTTCTTGCTTGCCTTCCTTATTCCTTCCCTTTTTTTTTTCAGCTAGGGTAGAAAATAAGCTTAGTATAGGACTCAAGGAGAACATTAATCTGTTTAATACTTATTTTCCTCAATCATTATACAAAGTCACAAATTGTTACCATTCTTTGAGGCTTTTGTGTTGACAGGTATGTATAAAATTTTGTTCTGGCTGGAGATTGCCTTCAAATTGATCTTTATCTGTAAAATTAGTTTTTAACTGTGTATTCTTTCTCATTTTTAAGATGTTTCACCATAATCATCAAGTATTATATGTATTTCCTCTAATGGCTCATTGAACAGCAAAATGTTTTTAACTTCTTTAGAAAGACAAGTGTGATAGACATAGTGAGACATAGTGGCTGGTGTAGATGTCAAAGTCCTATAAGGAGTTAAGGAAAGGATCCAGTTCCAGCTTCTACTTATGGCTAGCCAATTTTCCAGCACCATTTATTAAATTGGGTAATCTTTCCCATGGTTCTGTTTCTCTCAGGTTTGTCAATAGATCAGATGGCTGTAGATGTGTGGTATTAAATAATACTGAGGGGCTCCTGTTTGTTTCCATTGGTCTATAATCTCTGTTTTGGTACCGAGTACCATGCTGTTTTGGTTATTCTGTAGCCTTGTAGTATAGTTTTGAAATCAGGTAGCATGATGCCTCCAGCTTTTGTTCTTTTGACTAGGATTGTCCTTTTGGGCAATGCGGGCTCTTTTTTGGTTCCATATAACTTTAAAAAAAGAAAAAAGGGTTTTTTTCCAATTCTGCGAAGAATGATCAATTGGTAGCATTTGATGGGAATGGCATTGAAATCTATAAATTACCTTGGGCAGTATGGCCATTTTCACAATATTGATTCTTCCTATCCATGAGAATGGTAATGTTCTTTCCATTTGTTTGTGTCCATCTTTCATTTCACTGAGCAGTGGTTTGTAGTTCCTCCTGAAGAGGTCTTTTACATCCCTTGTAAGTTGGATTCCTAGGTATTTTATTCTCTTTTGAAGCAATTATTGAATGGAAAGTTCATTCATGATTGTGGTTCTTCTGTCTATTGCTGGTGTAAATATAGATGCTTGTGATTTTTTGCATATTAATTTTTGCAATCCTGAGACTTTACTGAAGTTTCTTATTAGCCTTAAGGAGATTTTGGGCTGAGATGATGGGGTTTTCTAATATACAATCACATCATCGCAAACAGGGACAATTTAAACTTCTTCTTTTCCTAACTGAATACCCTTTATTTCTTTCTCATTGCCCTGATTGCCCTAGCCAGAACGTTCAACACTATGTTGAATAGGAGTGGTGAAGGATTAGAGACTTAAATGTTAGACTAAAACCATAAAACACCTAGAAGAAAACCTAGGTATACCATCCAGGACATAGGCATGGCAACGGACTTCATGTATAAACACCAAAAGCAATGGCAACAAAAGCAAAATTCAACAATGGGATCTAATTAAACTAAAGAGTCTTCTGCACAGCAAAAGAAACTACCATCAGAGTGAACAGACAACCTACAGAGATGGGAAGAAAATTTTTGCAATCTATCATCTGACAAAGGGCCATATATCCCAGAACCGACAAAGACTCAATACAAGATTCACAAGAGGAAAAACAACCCCATCAAAAAGTGGGGGCAAAAGATATGAACAGACAGTTGCTCCAACAAAGAAGATTATGCATACAGCCAACAGATACATGAAAAAATGCTCAATCATCAGCTGGCCATCTAGAGAAATGCAAATCAAAAACCACAATGAGATAGCGGCATCTCCACACGCAGTTTAAGCAATGGCAATCATTAAAAAGTCAGGAACATGGAGGTGGCTGGAGAGGATGTGGTAGAAATAGAGAACAGCTTTTACACTGTTGGTGGGATTTGTATAACTTGTTCAAAAACATGTGTGGAAAACAGTAAGGGCGATTCCTCAAGAGATACTAGAACATAGAAATAACCATATGAACCAACAGCCATGACCACATAGCATAGGGGTAAATAAATAACCTGCAAAGAGATTAATAAATAATCTTGCTGGCTATAAAGAACACTGCAGCACGTATAGATTATTACATTGCGGCACTATTACACAATAGGGCAAAAGAACCTTGGAATCAACCAAAATGTACCATCGAAGTGAACAGAACTGGATACCCAAAGAAAATGTGGCACATATACCCATGGAATAACCTATGCAGCCATTAAAAAGGATGAAGTTTTTTGGTGATTCCTTTGTAGGAGACGCTGGATGTCAGCATTGGAAACGCATCAATATCCTCAGCAAAACTAAATCGCAAAGAACAGAAAACCATACAAACTGCAATGTTTCCTCACTAATAGCTGGGAATTGAACAATGAGATCACCTGGACTCGGGAAGGGGAACATCACACACCAGGGCCTATTATGGGGAGGGGAAAGAGGGTGGGATGGCATTGGGAGTTATACCTGATGTAAATGATGAGTTGATGGGTGCTGACGAGTTGATGCGTGTAGCACACCAACATGGCACAAGTATACATATGTAAGAAACCTGCACGTTGTGCACATGTACCCTAGAACTTAAAGTATAATAAAAAAGAAAAAAAAAAGTCCTAAAGTTGTTATTCTTCAAAGCTCTATTTTCTTTTCCTCATCTATGTGTCCCCAGACTTTTTCCTTGTAAGTTAAAAAACACATTATAATATTAAAAACATTAATGGATGTGGAAGCTCTTGGTGCCCCACTCAGATCTTCTTCACCAGATCATTAAATCCATTCCATACCTTAAGTTTAGCTGCTACTGTATCAAGTTATCTTTTCTTTTCCTGCAAAATTGTTCAGGAGAGTGCCCTAGGCCAGGGCTTCACAATCTGATATTGGGCATTAGACTATTCTAGAAAGAAAGTAAAAACACAGACTCTCAGATATGGACTGAGGCATGAGAATGTGCATACATGTCTAACAAGTTCCCAGATGATGCTGATGGTGCTGGTCCGTGGAAATGGCCTTGAGGGAACTGTCTTGCCTGGGTCTTCATGCTTTCTGCCAAGAGAACTGCCAAGCAGTTAAAAACGATAGAATTGTTGGGTGTAATTTTTTGCTCAAAAGGCATCACCCTTTTTATATACCAACAAGAATAGTCTTTCTCAGCGTCCACAATTTTGCTCAGCTTTTCTTCCCCCTTCACCACATTGCTTTCCTCACTCTTTCAAAGGACTTTCCTAAAGCACATTCTCCCAATAGATTTCATGCACTTGATCCCTCACTCAGGCTTTACTTCCAGAAAATGAACCTAAGAATATATATACACACACATATATATTATATATAAATATTAATTTTTAATAACATATAGCTGTATATATAACTATATTATATATGTATACATGATATATAGTTGAATATGTGTATATATATTATATATAGTCTTCAAATTAATTTAATATTTTTTATAATCATAAATTGTCTTGCTGTCATGTCAGTATTTTTTACCTTGATTTGTCAGATTTGTTAAACTGAGGTCAGAACGGAAAAATCCACACTTGTTTAGAGATAAGCACTGAGATCGTGGATTACCAGATGCTCAGACTTGGTTACCAAGTGGGCTGAAATAATCCTCTGTTCTTGGATTTTATTGCCTCCTTCCCCTTCCCCTTGGCTCTCCACCTGGGGTTGAAGAGAAGGGGAAGTTCTGTTGACTGAGTTTGCAGGTAAAACAAGCTACAGCTCATAATTTCAAAGTTAATCAGCTTAATGGAGATAGGATCTGTGTACTATGTACATTAATGTATAATATACCTTCTAGCAACAGCTCTAGGAATACAAATATATATATTAATAAAAATGAAAAAGAAAATATAAGCAAATAGATTGGTCTATCTATTATTACAATTACTATCCAAATTATGTACTTTTGTCAACTTTTATTTTTTCCTTCTTTGATGTCCAAAATTTATATAATTTCCTCTAAATTTTTTCTGTAAATATTTTTTGGCAGACACAGAGTCGTCATTATTCATTTTATGAAAATACATTTATGCTTAATTTAAAGAAATAGGCAGGGAGAGGGGTCCCCTGGTTCTTGTTTTCAGGCAGATACTTAAGAACATTGGAAGAAATCACTTTGAAAGATCAATGAGACTTCAATAAAGTAAATTTAAGAAACATAAAGCTGAATTTATCATAGGTGAGAAGGAATTATGGGTGAATGTGGCTACATTTCTATCCACTAATCTTCATATTCTTGGCTTTCACTTCTCTAAGGGTACAGGAAATACACACACATACACACACACACAAAATTATGCTTTATGGAGTTATGTAACCATATAAGTTAATACATTAATAATTACATGTTGTAAAATAAAATATTTTATGATTACAAAAAGAGTAAATTATATTGCTAAATTTATTACATATTCCCCAGGGAATCAGGGAAGGGATTCAGAAGAAATATGCATTTGAGTATAATGTTGTTATAGAACTGATATATTATTTAGAGTAATTACATAGAGGTGGCAAAAAATGCTACATATCAATGATTTATTAACAATGCATATTGATCTATTATTTGTTCATTAAGAAAAATTATAATTTAACAGGTTTATTCAAATAAACATCTCAATGCCACAGTAAGAAAGACTCAAAATGTTTATGGGAAAGACAAGTTATCTGTTCACCAAAAAATATCATCAGTAGAAGAGGAATTTTGTATGGTTATATGGCGTTTAAATTCTGCTTTTCAAAAGGAAGATAAATTATTAACTAATTGCAAAAAAAATACATTTTGAATAAAAAGACGTCAGAGATATTAGGAGTTAAGTGCCTATAAACTGTGTTTTTGTTTGTTTTAAGAAATTATTACATAAAGGGAATAAGAGATGTTTCTTTTTTTTTTTTTTTTTTTTTTTGCCCCAATCAGCTCTTTTCCTTCAGAGGCCAGACCGTGTAGTTTCAGATACTCGCTATAACACTGTCTCTTTAAACATGAGTGTCTCAATTCACTTTACACGTCTCAATCTTCTGAACTGTAAAACAGGAAAAAAGAATGCCAACTTCATAGTTGTTGTGATGATTAACTGAATTAGTATCAGTAAAGTGTGTCAAGCAGTGAGTGCCTGCCATATTTTTCAGCACAAGTATTTTCATTGTTATTTTTGTTCCAAATTACTCATGTTACAGGTGGTATTCTCTGTTGTTGCTGTTGTTTTTCTCTTTAAATGCATCAAAGACACTTATTTAGAATTTAAATACACCTACTTTTTGGATGATAACATTTCTAGCTCTGACAATTGTCAATCAAATAAAACCACATTTCCTTGTTGTCACTTAGAAAACAACTGAAAAAAAAATAACGAAATGCAAAAATATGTTTAAGAACTAGAATTCTTAGAGTAGTGTTTTAAAATACATTATTTGGCAGGCCAGATAAGGAACTGAAATTGCTTTTATAAACCACAAAGTCCTATATAAATTTATGAGGATGCTATTCTTACCTGTGCTTCCACCTTTCACTCTAATAATCATTTTAGTGAAAATTAAATTTTCAAATAAGTATATATGAGAACTTTAACGATTTTATAAATTAATGCACTAACTAGTAGTGGCTTTATTTTCCATCAAATGTGAACAAATTGTGTGTGTGTGTGTGTGTGTGTGTGTGTGTGCCTACTATGTAAATGAGATAGATAGGACCCTAGGTTTTAGGACTTAAATCCTGGTGAGGGGAAATATAGACAATAAAAAGATTAACACGTAAAAATTTTCATACTAATATGTGATGTAAAATAAATGAGCTGGACAATGTAAAAAAAGAATAACAGGGCCAGGTTCAGTGGCTCACGCCTGTAATCTCAGAACTTTGGGAGGCCGAGGCAGGTTGATCATTTGAGCTCAAGAGTTTGAGACCAGCCTGGGCAACATGGCAAAACCCTGTCTCTACGAAAATAGAAAAGTTACCCGGTCACAGGGGAAAAGAGATCAGAGAGGTGAGCATCAGTAAGGACATGGAGGACCTTGCAGAGCATGGTTAAATTGATCTATTTACACTGATTGCAGTGGAAGCCACTGGAGAGTTCTGTAAAGAGGAGCGTGCCATGCGATTTATGATATCCATAGCTAGAAACAGCAGAACATTACAAATCCTATGAGATCCCAGCTTATTAAAGTCCCATCTGTCAAATTCTAATATATTTATAATTTTAATGGGCACTAATCATATTTTGAAGGTATTATACATTCAGAAGTTATCTTGTAAATCATTGGGTTTTTATACTACTGACAACATTTGGACTCAGGGGTACAGGTGTAGGGAATAAAACTTTGGTAGAAGAATCACCCCGCACATCTCTAATCAGCCACTGTTCATAATTAGCTAAGCAACTATGCACATAGATACCTTCATGTTGCTTCTCTCTCTAGGCCTGCAAGCCTCAGTGGAAGCTTGTAGAATTTATTGAGTAGTAAATTAACATCATAGTGCTTCAAGCAACAACATGTTTTTTAATTCTGTTACAATTTCAGCCCTTCTGCCTTCCCTGCTGCAATCCTCTGACAATGGAGCCAACTTACAAACTGAATGCTGAGATAGGTTTGTCAGCTTGGCAAATCATGTTATATTTCTCCCCTTGTTTGGTAGAAATAACAAGAGTTTCTTTTACTGTAACAATTAAGAAAATGAATAGTAGAAATTTTCCAAAAACTTAATCTTAGTACATTTTATATAGGCAATACTGGATCACCTCCTTTCAAAACAAGAAGAGCCATTCCCACTTCAAATGTTTTAATTCCCTTGAAGTTCCATTCAATATGCTTTCTGAGAAATATCAATCACAGTAGAAAGCAGTCTTTCAAAGTGACCTATTTGATAAGCTTTAAATGGATGACAACACTCACACCCTTACGCTGATACTACACAGGGGAAGAAACTGCCATTACAAAAGACGCGAATGTTCTTAATCCAAGTAACATCCACTGACTCGCTTATAGTGTACGAAGGACAGGGAAATCAATGCCTTTGAGTTAATTGAACATAGGAAAAAAAAAGGCAAAGGCAGCCTGCTTATAGATCATTAAATATGTCAAAATAATAAGAGTTATGTTAAAAACAGTAACAAAGAAGCATTTAAACTTGGAAACTGAATGTGATCTATAATCTAAAAACAAGTATCTCGTAACGTTAAGTCATACTAAAGATAATCTAGGTAAAGTAGAAAGTAAAGAGGGCAAGAATAATGTCTCAGTTCCTTCAATATTGAGGGGAGGATACTTAATGATATTGTTCCTTTAAAATTATACAAATGATTTTGTTTTGCTACAAATTCACCTTGTCATCAGGGAAAGGACAATACTACTAGATGTAGTCCAAGATATTCAACCTCACACAAATGTAAAAAGACAGTCATGATGTTTGTACTCAATTGCTTCAACAGGTATGTCTCAAGTGTTCCTTAACTACTACAGGTTGAGTATCCCTAATCCAAAAATCCAAAATCTGAAGTGCTCCAAAATCTAAAACTTTTTAAGTGCCTACATGATGCCAGAAGTGGAAAATTTCATACCTGACCTGATGTGATGAGTTGCAGTCTAAACAGTCAAAACTTTGTTTCATCCAAAAATTATTTAAAACATTGTATAAATTTGCCTTCAGGCTATGTGTATAAGGTGTATATAAAATACAAATAAATTTTTTGTTTAGACTTGGGTCCCATTTCCAAGATAGCACATCAAATATATACATAGAGTCCCAAATAAAAAAACAAATCTTAAATCCTAAACACTTCTGGTCCCAAGCATTTTGGATGAGGGATACTCAATTTGTACTTATTTCTTATTATTTAATTGATTTATTGTTTTCAGGGAACTGAACCAACAATCCATATTTTATTTTACATATTTATAGAATGGGGATAAGAATGTCTGCTTTTATGTGATGTTTGGAGGCAAGAAAAAGTTGTTTCTACAAACCATGCTAAACACATAAATCAGAAACTAGATAATTAAAAGTAATGATAGCTGATTAAATACAACTGTGCCTTAGTTTGCATGTGCATGTGATTATTTATATAAATTAATAGGATTTGGGTTTTTTTGTGTCTTTGGAAATATATTTACGTTATTAACTTTAAAAAAGCATTCCAAGAGAATAAATGACTTTAAGCCTACATTTTAACTTTCATAGTTGATTTCAAAGTTCTAAAACATTGCACACTTTATTAGCTTTAATGTTATTTTATTTATAAAGTATAGTTATGGGAATAACTTTACTTATTCCCATAAGTAAATTGATATATTAAGTGTGATATATTAAGTAGCTTTCCTTGGGAATAAACCACTTTGGACTGGTTTTCTATTTGTTCAAGTAGGAGGAAAGCCACCACGGAAACTACTATACCATAAAAGCCACGAGAAAAGGGAATGTCCTACCACTATGTCTTGCTCATGTTATTCTCTCCAGAAAATTCACTCAACTGAATTTTAAGAATGCTAAAACTTTATGCCTGAGAGGATTGCCATTAAATGACTACTACTACACAAGCATCTTTGTCCACAGTGTCACATGAGAGAGTAATCTTAAAGAACAAAACTAAAACACTGACTTTGTGCAAAACACATGTGAGATCACTCTTATTGAAGGGTATTATTCTTTGTGGAAAAAGATGAATGTGAGTTTTTATAGAAACTGTACTTTCAATGAATGGTTTTGAATAAAGAAAGCAAATGAAAAGAGGATGTATCTACAGACAATGTTATTTGATTTAAAAAAGTATTCCGTATTTACCATGTTTTTTCTTATTCACATTTTTATTATTACTCTCCCACATAGTGAGACTGGAGATTTTATATTCAGTGTATGCCATACATATAACATAATTTGAGATAAATAATCTCAAATGTATGCCATATATATGTATAACATAATTTGAGATAAATAATCTTGAATCAAAACAAGGATAACAGTGTAGCCTGAGAATTGGCCATTTTTCCTATCGTAAAATTAACAAGCTAAAATGATGGTTTCCTCTCTGGCAGTATTTAGCAACTGGTTTTTTATTTCCATGTTTAAAATGTTGAAAGTTCTTAAATAAGATATAATGTTCACGATTTTGTCAAGTTACACATACATTTTACAGGACTGAAAATTAAGCAGTATTACATTACAGACATACAACTTTAGATATATGTTTAGTTCTTTCTCTTGTTTAACAAGTTTGTATATTATTGGGTATACTTATCCAGTCTACCCAGGTCATTGCATGTTATAAACAATTTTCCACAATGTAAACTGTATTAAATTGTGTATTATGTATATCCTAATTATTTTAGTGTATTAAGGTGCAAATTTTAAGCTGCTGCTCAATTTATAAACGCTTTAAGTTTTCACTACTGACAATATGGAGGAACAGACTCCCTGATAGACTCTTGCAGTTAATACAACTAAGTTAAGAATGTAAGTAATATGCTGCAAAATTACCAATATAACTTGGAAAATATTAAGCAGAATTGCTGAAAATGAATGTTATAATATTGGAAACAAATGATAATGAATGAGTCAGTCAGTAGGTTGATCAAATTCTGAAGAGATTCTGAAACTTAAAAAATATTAGTATGTCGGTAGTTCTCAGCAATTATTTGCCACTAATAAATAATCATGTGTTATCTGTGGATCACTGATGGGCCCATGACTCATATACACATCAATTAGGAAAAACATAGTTTTGTCCACATTTGTTACATAATTTTAAAAATTAATAAAAGACTATTTTTCATGGAAAGTTAATACATGTTTAGTTATTCATGTTTGGAAATTCGATGTGGCTATGTGAAGTACAAATGTGTCATTTTTCCTGGTTAGCCTTCAATTACAAGTCTATTGCAGTTGATATTATTTATCATTTGACAATTATTCACATGTCTTAATTTGAGGGGTTTGAAAAATATTATGTTATTGTTCCAGTCCACCAAATGAATGGATCATGTTAAAATTGCTAATTAAAGCATAAAATATGGTAAAATAATATTAATAAAATAATCACATAAATGAAAATATTACATGGGAAAATGTATACATGTAAACAGTAAACTGAACTCAGGAAATACAGAATGTGAATATATGGGTACTGAGATGAAGCAATATGCATAACAAGTATTTCTGCACAAGCAACCCAAAAATTGTAGAAAGAAAGCAATGAATACCTTAAAAACTGTATGCAATAGACCAGGTATCTAGTCACAGTTTCTCTCCTACTTTTCTCTACATTATACAATGTTGTCCATGCTCATTAAGATTTCACATCATTTTAGAACAAAACACAAGGATCACTGTCAAAATTATTGATTGGTTTCTGTCTGTGTTTTATAAAACAATCATGAAATGTTTTCCACCATAAAACTGATAAATTTTTGTCATTAATTGCAGACAAGAGGCCTAAACTAAAGAAGCATCATTCAGCTTAGTAATCATGGCATAATTTCGTAACAGAGAAAAAATGAAGTATTAGAAAAATTATTTATTTAATAATAGAGTTGTATCAACAGCACCAAAGTACCCTGACTGCCAAGGGAAATGTGCTCACATGAATTTTGGTACTAATGGATGGCAGAAAAGTATTTATTTATGGCACTGATAATGCAAAAAAAATTCATTTCGGTTATTTTGTGTGACCTATATTGTGTCATCAGGAGTACATTTGATATCTTTTATAGCTAGAAGCTATAACTTATCAGATAAAACATTATTTTAACATGTGGATAAAATATTCAGATATTTTCAAACAAACTATAATATGAAAAATTTGAAAACTAAGAGCTTGTCTCATTTCTTTATTTTTAGACAATACATTGATGACACATTATTGGGTGTATTTTTAATAAAAGATGTAAATATGCCACAAAAATTTGGAAGGTCTTTATACTGTTGAAATAAACATAAAGATGAATTAAANGAATAACTTTGCTTTACTTTCTACAGCCCACATTTCTGAATGGAAATCAAACTCAGTGTGATATATTAAGTAGCTTTCCTTGGGAATAAACCACTTTGGACTGGTTTTCTATTTGTTCAAGTAGGAGGAAAGCCACCACGGAAACTACTATACCATAAAAGCCACGAGAAAAGGGAATGTCCTACCACTATGTCTTGCTCATGTTATTCTCTCCAGAAAATTCACTCAACTGAATTTTAAGAATGCTAAAACTTTATGCCTGAGAGGATTGCCATTAAATGACTACTACTACACAAGCATCTTTGTCCACAGTGTCACATGAGAGAGTAATCTTAAAGAACAAAACTAAAACACTGACTTTGTGCAAAACACATGTGAGATCACTCTTATTGAAGGGTATTATTCTTTGTGGAAAAGATGAATGTGAGTTTTATAGAAACTGTACTTTCAATGAATGGTTTTGAATAAAGAAAGCAAATGAAAAGAGGATGTATCTACAGACAATGTTATTTGATTTAAAAAAGTATTCCGTATTTACCATGTTTTTTCTTATTCACATTTTATTATTACTCTCCCACATAGTGAGACTGGAGATTTTATATTCAGTGTATGCCATACATATAACATAATTTGAGATAAATAATCTCAAATGTATGCCATATATATGTATAACATAATTTGAGATAAATAATCTTGAATCAAAACAAGGATAACAGTGTAGCCTGAGAATTGGCCATTTTCCTATCGTAAAATTAACAAGCTAAAATGATGGTTTCCTCTCTGGCAGTATTTAGCAACTGGTTTTTTATTTCCATGTTTAAAATGTTGAAAGTTCTTAAATAAGATATAATGTTCACGATTTTGTCAAGTTACACATACATTTTACAGGACTGAAAATTAAGCAGTATTACATTACAGACATACAACTTTAGATATATGTTTAGTTCTTTCTCTTGTTTAACAAGTTTGTATATTATTGGGTATACTTATCCAGTCTACCCAGGTCATTGCATGTTATAAACAATTTTCCACAATGTAAACTGTATTAAATTGTGTATTATGTATATCCTAATTATTTTAGTGTATTAAGGTGCAAATTTTAAGCTGCTGCTCAATTTATAAACGCTTTAAGTTTTCACTACTGACAATATGGAGGAACAGACTCCCTGATAGACTCTTGCAGTTAATACAACTAAGTTAAGAATGTAAGTAATATGCTGCAAAATTACCAATATAACTTGGAAAATATTAAGCAGAATTGCTGAAAATGAATGTTATAATATTGGAAACAAATGATAATGAATGAGTCAGTCAGTAGGTTGATCAAATTCTGAAGAGATTCTGAAACTTAAAAAATATTAGTATGTCGGTAGTTCTCAGCAATTATTTGCCACTAATAAATAATCATGTGTTATCTGTGGATCACTGATGGGCCCATGACTCATATACACATCAATTAGGAAAACATAGTTTTGTCCACATTTGTTACATAATTTTAAAATTAATAAAAGACTATTTTCATGGAAAGTTAATACATGTTTAGTTATTCATGTTTGGAAATTCGATGTGGCTATGTGAAGTACAAATGTGTCATTTTCCTGGTTAGCCTTCAATTACAAGTCTATTGCAGTTGATATTATTTATCATTTGACAATTATTCACATGTCTTAATTTGAGGGGTTTGAAAATATTATGTTATTGTTCCAGTCCACCAAATGAATGGATCATGTTAAAATTGCTAATTAAAGCATAAAATATGGTAAAATAATATTAATAAAATAATCACATAAATGAAAATATTACATGGGAAAATGTATACATGTAAACAGTAAACTGAACTCAGGAAATACAGAATGTGAATATATGGGTACTGAGATGAAGCAATATGCATAACAAGTATTTCTGCACAAGCAACCCAAAATTGTAGAAAGAAAGCAATGAATACCTTAAAACTGTATGCAATAGACCAGGTATCTAGTCACAGTTTCTCTCCTACTTTTCTCTACATTATACAATGTTGTCCATGCTCATTAAGATTTCACATCATTTTAGAACAAAACACAAGGATCACTGTCAAAATTATTGATTGGTTTCTGTCTGTGTTTTATAAAACAATCATGAAATGTTTTCCACCATAAAACTGATAAATTTTGTCATTAATTGCAGACAAGAGGCCTAAACTAAAGAAGCATCATTCAGCTTAGTAATCATGGCATAATTTCGTAACAGAGAAAAAATGAAGTATTAGAAAATTATTTATTTAATAATAGAGTTGTATCAACAGCACCAAAGTACCCTGACTGCCAAGGGAAATGTGCTCACATGAATTTTGGTACTAATGGATGGCAGAAAAGTATTTATTTATGGCACTGATAATGCAAAAAAAATTCATTTCGGTTATTTTGTGTGACCTATATTGTGTCATCAGGAGTACATTTGATATCTTTTATAGCTAGAAGCTATAACTTATCAGATAAAACATTATTTTAACATGTGGATAAAATATTCAGATATTTTCAAACAAACTATAATATGAAAATTTGAAAACTAAGAGCTTGTCTCATTTCTTTATTTTAGACAATACATTGATGACACATTATTGGGTGTATTTTAATAAAAGATGTAAATATGCCACAAAAATTTGGAAGGTCTTTATACTGTTGAAATAAACATAAAGATGAATTAAAGCTTGTTAAGCTTTGGCTTCCAAACTGAAATATTCAACATTCAAAATTTTGAATCTGATATACACATCATGTTAACATACTATATAAGGTAGTTAAAGATTTTTAGAAATAAATATCTCCTTATTTGTGGGCCCATGCCAAATATTCAGACACATTTGATGAAGCCACCAAACACTAACATTCCCCAGCCTGTAGCTGTGAGGTGAGTTTTCAATAATTACAAACAGAGTAATACAAGAAACTAACTGGATATAGAATTGAAACTATAGTTTAGTCTTTCAATCACTAAGACTGAAACAGATTCCTTAGTTTTCATTGGGTAAATCAAACAGTCTCTCCCGAAGATATAAAATAATCAGGATTTTTGTTATCACATTAACACAAAGTATTTTATTCATTTTACTTAAAAACTAACTTTCCGCCACTAAAATTTACCTAGAATAGTGTTGAGCTCCAATACCGTGTTGAAGAACATTACATTGGCCTCAGTTGCCAGTTTGAGAAACACTGATCTACAGGTGCTCATGGAAAAAAAAAAAAAAAAAAATTTGGCATATATCATCATAAAGTATTAAAAGTGGAGCACTTCTAATTAATATGTTTCCCTCGTATAGCCATCTTATTGCACTTTATTATTAAGGTTCTTATTTTCCTTCAAGTATACTTATTACTTTGTACATAATGTGCCTACACACATACAGAGAAGATAAGAGACAACTGACTTGCCTAGCTAGTAGTTTAACATACAGAATGACTATGGTACAGAGGTTCCCAAAGATACTTGCCTCTTGGCTTGTATCTTTTAAAAATACAATTTTATTTAAAGTATAAAGGGATTTTAACTAATTTTGTTAATTCACCATGGTGCCAGTATTCTGGTAAGAGAAATATACTGTAGGCATTCAATATAATTCTTTGATGTAGAAAATAAACCTTTGAAAAAGTGAGACAGAGTAGACATAAATATATTATTATTTAATATAATAAGTTTACTAAATTACATCATATAGCAAAGGCCTGCCTAATTAATTAAATATAATGTATGATTTTTGAGGAAAATAAAAGCAATTTTGTTCATGTCAATGTTATATTCAAACAAGTCATCTTGTTATATTCTGTAAAGTATATCTATCTTAAATTATCTTAATAGTGCCTTAAAGAATTATTTTGTAAAATTGAAGGCAATACTGCATTCTATTAAAAGAAAATCCCAGTAGTAAAATAAGATGTGTTTAAATCTGGACTTTCCACTTGCCACAGTTTTCTCACCTATAAAATAAAAACCTATAAAATTTTATCAGCTATGAAATTATATGAGATTACACATATCTCATAATTTTGTAAGGTTAAATGTGATAATAAATGCANTTAAATATAATGTATGATTTTGAGGAAAATAAAAGCAATTTTGTTCATGTCAATGTTATATTCAAACAAGTCATCTTGTTATATTCTGTAAAGTATATCTATCTTAAATTATCTTAATAGTGCCTTAAAGAATTATTTTGTAAAATTGAAGGCAATACTGCATTCTATTAAAAGAAAATCCCAGTAGTAAAATAAGATGTGTTTAAATCTGGACTTTCCACTTGCCACAGTTTTCTCACCTATAAAATAAAACCTATAAAATTTTATCAGCTATGAAATTATATGAGATTACACATATCTCATAATTTTGTAAGGTTAAATGTGATAATAAATGCAAAAATATAACTATGCATGGGGCATTGTGGCTATTCCACATTTAGCAAATATCATCCCAGTATTCTTAGCATTGTTTTTAACTTTGCATAGATTAATATTTTCAAAGTTATATTAATAAAATATTGATCTATGCAAGACTGTAATTAGAATAAATGTCAAATTAAAGGTATTTCTTTCATCATATTCTCCTTATTTCTACATATACGTCTTTTGTGCATATCCACCTAAATACAGAACCATATATAATTTTTCTATATATATTAGTCAATTTTATTTATTTTATTAATAGGGATGTATGTATTTTGATTTTTTTATCAGTAAAGTTTGAGAAACATGATGTCACATGATATCTGCATTCCCACCCTAAGAATCAAAAACAAAAAAGGTTAAAATTCATTATTATGGTTTTGAGAAAGTCATTATAAAATGACTATTGCGATAGTCATTGTAAAATGACTATCATGATTATTGTTTTGAGAAAGTCATTATAAAATTGGGTCACACACACACAAAGAACTAAATTCTAGAAAGTCTCAGGTTCTATACAGGTGAGAATGAGCTCTCAACTTTTCTATGCCTGGTAGACGTACGCAGGAAGATGAATCCATAAGAAAGTGGATGAAGAGATGCTAATTGGGTTTACTAGTGCCATGCAGACTGTTGTGAGCATCTTACTAAAGTGCACATTACACCTACGTGCAATCATTATTAGTTGTTCATCGTCATGGGTGGTAGTGGTGAAGGAGGCAGGAGTGTTGAGAGAAATCCATTAATTGCACATCTTCAGCTGCAAAAAGCCTCTAATTAGGGTAAGAGAGCAAAGAGAAACTCCTTGGGCATTCTGGAATTTCACCTACAAAACACTGAGGGAGTGGCAAGAGAACTAAGAGACATCTTTCTGAAGTATTGCATGCCTCCACACAGCACAGGGTTATAGTTCTAGAGAAGTTAGGAAAGGGACTACTGTACTCTAAACTATTTTAGGTATAGAAATCAAAGGGAAGAACTATAGACCTAAGACTCCCACAAAAGCTCCCCCCAAAACCTGGCAGTGAAGCTGTGAAAAAGCATAAGATTTCCCACATATTTGAAAGCTAGAAGTTTAACCATGAATCAAGAAATCTTCATAGATATTTTTTCCTTATATATATATATCTCTAATGTTGCTAGAAAATTAGATATATATAAGAAAAAAATAACTTCAACCACTTTCTAACTCCATATACAAAACTAATTTGAGACAGCATGTAGACAAAACATAACACTCAGAACCATAACACTTTAGAAAAATAGATTATGTATATAAACTGATATATCATTAACATAAATTAACACAGAAATAAGATGTTCCGTTTGAGGAGTTTTAGCAATTAGACATAACTATATAACCATAACCTGAATCAAACTACAGAAATTTCCATACCCTAGAAATGTCCAATCAACCAAAATCACAGTTTTCTCACCAATTCTCTCCCCTTGCACCCAAATGAAATTATTTTCTATTGCCACAGATGGGTTTTGGTTGTTCTTATCCTTGATATCTGGCTACTTTCACTCAACGTTATGTATTTGAGATTCAATCATGTTGCTACTGAATGTATCAATAGTTTTTTTTTTTTTTTTTTTTAGTTTTTTTATTGCTGAAAAGCTTTCCGTTTTATGAAAATACCACAATATTTTCATCTATTTTCTTGCTGATGGACATGTGAGTTGCTTCTAGTATTGGCTATATTACAAATAAGCTTACAATTAAGATTCTTACTTGATTTTCTTGTGAAGGTACATTTTTAAAAAAATGATTCATACCATCTTCATTTTTGTGACTTTTTCCCTATATAAATACTTTAATCTCAATGAGAATTTTTTTCCAAGTCCTGTGGATGTACTAATATTTTAAATTAACTTATTATTTCCCATTCTCAGTTGCTGCAAGAAACAAGAGAGACATGAGTAACTGTATACTTGTGAATTTTATTAACGTTAACTAAAAAGAGAACAGTCTAGGGTAAAATGAAAAAAAAAAGTCTTTATCATTAAGGAATTTTTCTTCCCATTCTATTGTATTTGTGTTATTATTTCTGACAATACACTGACCAATGTTTTATGTAACATACTTTGTACATGCCTAGGTAACATAATGTGTTTGTGGGAGTAGTTGTTATCTCCATTTAGCCATATAAGTGTTTAACTTATTCTAAATTTTCACATAGAAATTATTAAGATAAACAGATTACCTTAAGGGAAAGCACTTATTTGTTCATTAAACACACAATTATCGATCATCTGTACTCTCTAGGCCTTGGGAACCTCATATTTCCCAAGGATGGAAGAAAATAAAAAGTATTGAGATAAAGAATTTTGTTTTGTTTTCCTTTCTTTTTGTTTTCATTTGCAATTATCTAGATTAAACTGATGAAGGAGAATGATTAAATTCCATAGGCAGAAAGAAGGAATGTAATCCAAAGTCTATGGGAGATTTGCACAATAAATTCAAAAGCAAAGATATTAAGAATGTAAACATATAGGTATGTTAGTATAATGATATGTTAGTATCATAGTTCTTTCTCCTCCCTCAAAAGAAGTTTACACCTAAAATCTTTTTTTTTTTTTCCTTCAAAGAATAAGGAGTAAAGTCACCTGGTTGAGGTGAGGCTCTCTGTTAAGAACATCTCATATACATAAATAGTGTGTGTGTGTATACATGTGTGTATATATATATATATATATATAAACACACCCATATATGTACATATATACACAGTACATATGTACACACATAGATACACATATATACACACAAGCTCATCACAGAGAGCATCTAATATGTTCATAAGCACACTTCTATGTCTTCTGCAGTAAGACATATATATATATATATATTTCCTAAATAGTGAAATCCACAAATCAGGGCTTTCTAAGTGTGTACTTGGTAGAAAGTTTTACTCCACAATACCTACCTAACTAAACAAGAATAAGACTTTGCTTCTGTTTATTTGACATATAATACCAGGTTATAAAAATTCTTACATAATGTTATGCTAATAACTACTAAATAACCACTTTGACATTTGTGAAATCTGTTTTCCTGAAAGTCATCTTAACCATTAAAAATCAATGAGAATCTTAACTCAGATAATTTCAAAGATTTCCTAAAAGAAATTAATGCAAACTTTTCTTTAAAAGTAATAGTTATTGTGAAAAGCTTATTGAGCATAGTTCTGCTTGACTCAAAAGCTGTTATAACCAGGAGGTTTGATCAAAACATTGTCCTTGACATGTGTCATATTATTAAATCAAGTTTCCATGTTTGCAAATTGGTTGAATGAATGATGATTGACCTAGGAAATTGCAATTGGAAAGAGTTATAACTTTCCATGGGTGAAAATAAATATACACACATGTAATTTGTGTACCTATGGAGACTTATATACACTGTACACGTACATATATTGATGCATTGGGGTTAATTATGTCTTAAAGTCTATGAAGAACCATAGTAAAACTAGAAATGTTTAAAAGTCTTGGTCAGCAATGCATGCTATAAAATATTTACAGGCAGAATGTTCTTAGGATAATTTATACAAATATAAGCTTTTGAATTCACTAATCTCTAGATGATTTGTATTTATACATTTTTTTCTAGTAATTCTGCTATTTTTCTAATAACATAGACTCAAAACCTCAATGTTAATATTAGGGTAAGGTAAGAGCACTTTTACAAATGAAATTGTTTCTTCACTGAATGTCTGAAAATACCAAGAGTACTTAGATATGAAACTGTAGAATCAGTAGAAGTAGAAAATAAAACTGGAGAGTTTTAGGAAATTACAGACACTTGTAATATAGAACAACCTTGAAAGTTGCAAGTGGGCAAATTCTTTTTGGATTTCCATTTTAAGAAACAGATAAAGAAGGAGAATTGGTAAACTCAACCACACATCCTGAAAATATTCTAGACTAGATGATTAAGCAAATTATTTGAGAATACTAAAAAAGATCACTATAAATCAGTATAAATTTATTAAAGTTAACATTTCAGTAAGCAATAATAAAGAATTTCTAAAATAGAAGTCATTTAAATCCCAGGGAATTCATGGTCACTATACTCCCAGTATGATTTCCAATTAAATATAGAAACAATCCAATTTGTATCTACATTTTCATGTGGCACTATTAAGAAACAAATTTTGGTTTAGTGTAAGGAACAGGTTTTTAAAACCTAGTGTTGTCCTATGGAACAAATTCCCATGCTAAGCAAAGAAATTCTACATTCTAGAGGCTTGGTGCAATCTGAGTTTTTTGAGATAGTATATTTTTTTCTTTTTTTTTTTTTTTTTTTTTTTTTTTTTTTTTTTGAGACAGAGTTTCGCTCTTGTTGCCCAGGTTGGAGTGCAGTGGCAGGATCTCAGCTCACTGCAACCTCCCCTCCCAGGTTCAAGCGATTCTCCTGCCTCAGCCTCCCAAGTAACTGAGACTACAGGCATGCACCACCATGCCTGGCTAATTTTTGTATTTTTAGTAGAGATGGGGTTTCACCATGTTGACCAGGCTGGTCTGGAACTCCTGACCTCAGATGATCTGCCTGCCTTGGCCTCCCAAAGTGCTGGGATTACAGGCATGAGCCACTGCGCCCAGCCTCAGACAGTATTTCTATAAAGCAGAGTCTCCCAATGTATGCCATGTATACAACAAGATGTATACATGATGATTTTAGGTGGTATATAAAAACAGCCAAGTTAATATGTATTAAAGATCAAAATTAGTATGTTGAATCTCATTTTAAAGATGGTATTTTCTAGGATTAAACTAGGTAGGAAGTGATTATAAGCCTTACCAGATTTAAATGGATGTGAATTCCATTTAATTTAATTTAATAGTAATGTAATTATTAGGTGATCTGAAAAAAATAAAAGAAAGTACTAAAGTTGAGGAACATACTAAATGCTAAGATTTTTTTGAGGCCTTGCTAACTGCTAATTCTTTCTTCTTCTATGCTATGCTTTGGCTTTTCAGGGAAGGGACTCAATTTTATTCTCCTTATACTTTACTAACTAATGTTCCCTCCCTTCTCCAAAATAGATATTTAGTAAATAGTTTATTTCATTTGATCGTGTATTCAAAGAGTCTTAATTTTTTCCAGATATTTGCTTATTGTGAAAAATATCTAATTTTATCAGTTTTATAAAGGAGCAATTTTTAAATTTATGGTCTATATGTAATGTTATAATATTTGAAATGCTGTCCTATCAATCAACTGAAAATGTGTCCCTAGAGCAATCAATTAAACTTTCAAAGTCACAAAGCAGAAACAATACTCTTCAGTTTAAAACCCCATTGGTAAATATTGGCAGAGCTTTTGTGGTTTGGAATAATTAAACCATCTTGAAAAGTCTTTATGAATCCAGATCTGTAAGAAATAAACAAAAATGATGACAAAATACTTTCAACTTCACATTGTTTTAAAAATGACTGATGATACATGTAACAGTATTGGCAAGCCTCAAAAATACAAATACATTGTGTTCTCAAAGTTCAATTTTAAGTTGATTATTTACAACTTTGAACAAATACTTCAATGGGAATAATACAAAACTTGTTCAATTCTCAACTTAGCTTTTAAATGTCTACAAATTCTAATGTAGCGAGAACAAAATGCTAATACTGCCAGGCTGAATTCTGAATTCTAAGATAGAAAACAATAAAAACTAAAAAAAGAAGAAGCAGAGATTTCTTATTTTTCTGAGGATAGGTTAAACATTAAACAAAGCTGTGAAATTACTTATTGCATTGTTGTTACTGGTATCTGCTGTTCTTCCTTTCAGAACCCTTTGTTACCTAGTTTCCTTCCAATCGGCTCACACTGGTGGGAAGGCACCCACCCTGGATCCCCTAGCTAAGCCATTCCACTCACCTGCCTTCAAGTGTTTTATGGTTCAAAGTCACTGCCCTTCTACACGAGCAAAACTCCTGTGAATTACGGGCTCCTTATTTAGCTATATTTTTGTAAGAAAGTAGTACGCGAACTATTTCACACTGATTATTCACAAAGGTAAATAATCATTGCCTTTTGAAAACCCTAAAATTTTTTACAAATAATTTTTTAAAATGTATAGTGATTGTACTTAGAGGCAGTTCTTTATTTTTATTTTAAGTTCAGGGGAACATGTGCAGAATGTGCAGGTTTGTTACATTGGTAAAAGTGTGCCACGGTGGTTTGCTGCACCTATCAACCCATCCCCTAGGTATTAGGCCCAGCATGCATCAGGTATTTTTCCTATACCTAATGCTCTCCTTCCCTGTACCATCCCCCGCCTACAGTCCCCAGTATGTGTTATTACTCTCTCTGTATCTATGTGTTCTCATTGTTCAGCTCCCACTTATAAGACAGAACATGCAGTGTTTGGTTTTAAAATTGATTTCTCAATTTATCTTCACTAAGGCTGATTATTTTCTGGATTAGTTTGGGAATCATTTGTTTTATTTTTCTTTTAGTTTCTTCCATTCTTCCTCCTCTGAATTTATAAGATCACCAAAAGTCCAAAGTCTTGTTTCTCTCCCACAGGAGCTTCTATGCCCAAAATGGCGAGCTTTGGTGGTCTGGGAAGGGTCAGAGGGAAGAAAGGCCAACGAAAGGTACAGCAGAGGTGGTATCAGCCAAAAAGCCAAGCATATTTACAATGGAGACTGTGGTAAAATGATATATTAGTTGGGATTCTCTAGAGGAAAAGAAATAATAGAATGTGTGTGTGTGCATGTGTGTGTGTGGATATGTTTGTACATATGTATATATTTATATCGTCCTGTGCCGCATGGCAATGTTTCAGTTAAGAACAGACCACATATACTATGGTGGTCCCATAAGATTACAATATGATATTTTTTACTGTACTTGTTCTATGCTTAGATATACTTAGATACACAAATACTTACCATTGTGTGACAACTGCCTACAGTATTCAGTACAATGACATGCTGTGCAGGTTTGTGGCCTAGGAACAACAGGCTATACTACATAGCCTACACGTGTGGTAGGCTATACCATCTAGGTTTGTGTAAGTGCACTCTATGATGTTCACACAGTGACAAAATCTCCTAACAATGCATTTCTCAGAATGTATTCCCATTATTAAGCTGTATTCCCATTATTAAGCTATAAATGATTGTGTGTGTCCACGCGCACACACACACACACACACACACACACATATATATATATATATATATATAGAGAGAGAGAGAGAGAGAGAGAGAGAGAGAGATTTATTTTAAGGAATAGGCTTATGCAATTGTGAGGCTGGCAACGCTAAAATCTGCAGGCAGACAGAAGCTGAAGAACTAAAGAAGAGTTGATGTTGCAGTTGGATCCTAAAGGCTGTCTAAAGGTGGAATTATATCTTCCTCAGAGGACCTCAGTCTTTTCTAAGGCCTTCAACTGATTGGATGAGGCCGACTCATATTATGGAAGATAATCTATTTCGTTTAGAGTCTACTGATTTAAATGTTAATCTCATCTAAAAAGTATGTTAACAGGTCCATCTAGATGGGTGTTTGGCAAAATATCTAGGTGCCATGGCCTAGACAAGTTGACAGATAAAACTAACCATCATAGACGGGAACGGTCAGAACTGTAAAAATTACATTTTGGGTTTAAATCTATTTAAAGTAAACAAAAGTATCATTTCATAGGAATATTTACATAATTAAATTTTACAAAGCATAGAAACAGGAGACAGAAAATTACCATAACCTTTTGAAATTTGGTACTAGTTATTTTAATAAGTGATAAATATTATTTATATTTTTAATGATTTATCTTATTTAATGATTATAAACTCTCATGAAAATCATAGAGATTCTTTGTCTCCTCAAAATATT
Organism: Rhinopithecus bieti; assembly: GCF_001698545.2. Lineage (NCBI taxonomy): Eukaryota > Metazoa > Chordata > Mammalia > Primates > Cercopithecidae > Rhinopithecus > Rhinopithecus bieti. The sequence goes on from NW_016824250.1 coordinate 604,711, forward strand.
TATAGTCAAGCCACATAATATCTCAGTTAATGGACACGTATACCATAGTGGTCTCATGAGACTATAACATATTTATTGTGTCTTTTCTATGTTTAGACAGTGCTTAGATACACAAATGCTTACCACTGTATTACAATTGACTACAGTACAGTAACTGCTGTACACAATTGTAGCCTAGGAACAACAGGCTATAGACTATAGCCTATGTGTATAGTATGCTACAGTGTCCAGGTTTGTGTAAATACACTCTGTATATTCATACAACTATCAAATTATGTAACAACTCATTTCTCACAGAGTATCTCCATTGTTAAGTGATACATGACTGTATTTGGAAGATATACTTACATAGTAATTAGTCAGAGGTTGAAAACAATCCTTAAAGAGAATCTTGCAGTTACTTCATACAAAGAAATGAATACAAGAGTGGAATATGTTTACATTTTGTAAATCAGTAGAATTAAAAGCAGTTATGTACACTTTCTAGGAAACAAAAAGAAGAAAAGATTTTTTTTTCCTTATGTGGGGAAACTCTTTACCTTATATATGTAGTTACTGCTACCATGATTACATCATTTCTCTTTCAACAATAAAAGGCAACAGTTTGAGGTTTAAAAGACACATAGATTTAAAAAATCTAAACAAAAAACAAGATGCTGAAAGCTATAGTTCACCAGTATTGTAATGCACACACACTCATATACTACAAAATAGTGACATTTTATGTTTAATGATGTTTCTTCTTTAAAATATTATAATAAGAAAAGATGCAGATTTTTAAATGAAATACTTTTATCTCTATATCTATGGCAATATAAATCACTCCTTTATGGTTATTATAATGCTAAGCAATGATAAAGTCACATATACACATAATGAATACAAATGAAAGGTAATAGTTAGCTAAATAATGTTTGCCACATAGTAGTATGAAACACTAATTTAGAAGTTTCTAGCAACCAAAGGGAATATCAATGAGAAATAACCTAGAGCAAGAAAGAATCAGTTTGATGAATTGGGCTATATTAAAGAAGTTCCAATACTTTTTCTTTTTTTGACTCTAGCAATAAAATAGACAAAACTTTCATGTGAGAAAGTAATATTTTACTCTTGGAAAAATGAAAACTTCGAACCTTTTCCTTAAGGGAAGAACTTTGCATTTAAACCATTGGCTCTTTAGAGACATTTTCAGGATGAAAAAAAAAATCAAAAGATTCATTTTACTTGGAGCATTAAAAAAGATGAAACACATGGGGCTCCTGGTATTTCTCTCATTTAAGTTTAGTGTCATGATGGTTTGATAGGGTCTGAACATTCATTTAAAAAGATATGCCAAGTAATTAAAAATATTGCAGGTAAGTTGAACATTTGACCTATTTGCTTATTTTAAGCTCTGCCTCGGGATCACTCCTATTCCACATTGTAAGCTATTCCACAGAAGTTATAGGCCATGCATATATTTTAGCGTGATGAATGCTGGTATTAAAAGGCTACAGTGTGTCCCATCTGAGGCAGCACTTTATATCAATGTGGAAACTTAATGTGAGATTGAGGGTTACTGTGGCACCCTAGGGAATCAAGAAAAGTCATACTCTAATGTATGAATATTCAAAAGGAACAGCATATAAATGTACCATGTTTTTCTCAACATTTCTAAAAGCATTATAATACATTCTAAAAGCATTATAATATATATTGTGAAATAGAATATTTTTATTTCGATAGCAACATTCACTCAACTCTATGCTGTAATTCTCTTATTCATTTGTACATTCATGTACTCATTTATTCCACACATATTTATGGAGCATCAATTATGTTTCCAGGAACTCTTCTAGATCCTAGGATATAACCATGAACAAAATAAACAAAAACTCCCAATCTCTGTTTTAGTGAGATGAGACAAGAGACAAGAAAAAAATAAAACAGGCCTGGCACGGTGGCTCACGCCTATAATCCCAGACTTTGGGAGGCAGAGGCAGGTAAATCACCTGAGCTTAGGAGTTCAAAACCAGCCTGGTCAACATGAGAAAGCCCCGTCTCTACTAAAAACACAAAAATTAACTGGACATGGTGGCAGGCTCCTGTAATCCCAGCTACTTGGAAGGCTGAGGCAGGAGGATCGCTTCAATCTGGGAGGCAGAGGTTGCAGTGAGCCAGGATTCTGCCATTGAACTCCAGTCAAAAAGAAAAGAAAAGAAAGGAAAAGAAAAGAAAAAATAAAGCAGAGCAAAACTTAAAATAAGTTGTGTTTTTGATAAACAATAAAGTATGATGGGGAGAGAGTGAGATAGATGGGAATGGTGAGGTGTAATTTTAGTATGCACAGTTCTAGAAGGAATCAGTTAACTGGTGCCATTTGAGAAAAGATCCAAAGAATGAGAAGAGAGAGCCATGTGTGGCTAGGTGGGAGAAGAGCCTTCTCAGCAGAGGAATAAATAACCACAAAGAACCAGAAATGGCTATATGATTAGCAGATTCAGTAAATAGCAAGAAAGCCTGTACTTGTCAGGGAAATGAATTCAGAGAAGGGCTTATAGGCTACGCACGTGTAGGCTTTTTCTCTGAGTAATACTGGAAGCCACTGGAGGACTTGAGTTGAAGATAATACGATGTAACATGACATGACTTAGATTTTAATAGAACATTCTGGCTTCTGTGTTGAGACTTGACTGTATTCCGGCAAGGAGGAAAGCAGCTACACCACTTAAAGGACTTTCCCAATAATTCAGATAAGAGATGATAATGGCAGATTAGCCACTGAAAACTAGTCAGATGCTGGATTTACATGACCTAGAGAGTGAATAGCATCTGCTCACAAGAGGAGCTCCTGCTCCTCCTTTATAAGCAAAAATCTTCGGCCTCTATCTCGGGTTGCCAGATAAAATACAAGATTCCCAGTTCAATGAATTTATGATAAATGGTTAACCATTTATTATACATAAGCATTATATATCCCATATATATAATCATTACATATCATCTATATATATAAAATCATATATCCCATGGAATTTACTGTCCATGCAAATATGTCCCATGCAATATAAGAACATACTTCACTAGAAAAGTTATTTGTATTGTATTTGAAATTCAAATTTAACTATCCTGTATTTTTATTTGCAAAATCTGACAACCCTATTTCTATTACTCCCCGCTACAATGCATCTTTACTTACATGCTGTTAGTGAGAGTGTTCTTATCTTTCCCCACATAGAGGTGTGTATTCCTTTCCCTCACTCCTACCCCACAAAAGCAATGGAGTTTTCACTGGCCCTGGGAGCTGGAGAGTTAGTTGCCCTTCACCACTAGCTTAAAGTTTTTGCTCCAATGAGAGAAAGTTGTGAGGGAAGTGGGCGTGGCTTTGTGTCTTTCTCTCACAGCAGCCAATCACCTTCTGCACCCTGTATCATGGAGAAGGGCTTTGTTTGTTTATTTACCTTGCCTCCATCTTGCCCTGTAAGCCCCTTTTCGAAGGCTATAAATTCATGTTGGGTTTTGCTCCCCACTTTTCCAAGTTGTCATACTGCCCCACTCCTGGCCTTTAAAAATTAGTTAATTTTTGGCCACCTTCTTTGTTCTTACTTTCTTGTATAACAACCAGCTTTTCCCGTGATCCTCCAAAGGTGAAAAGTTCCTGTGTCATTTCTCTTAGCAGTGACTTGTCACACTTTCCAGTTCAGTTTATTTGGTTGCCTTGGTACCTCCTATCTCTGATGGGGCTCAAGTAAAGTTATAATTTTGCAGATTATTTGGCTCTCTCATGGTTAGGGTGAAAGCAGTCTTCTCTTGTTCTGCATGCAAAGCATAGTAAGACCTTTAAAGACTTAAACAAAACGTAGACACATTATCACACTGCATTTTTTATTTGTTTTCCATCCATCATCCAAGAAGCTAGAGACATAGGAGGGTAACCAACCACTGAAAGCAAACGTCTAGAAGGAAGTGACAATAAAGACGGTACGGTTTTAGATAATTTAAATTTAGACAAGTAAACAAAAAAAATATATAGTGCTCACCAAGCCAGTTTCCTGCCTGGGTCTTCATGCTTTTCTTGTTTTCATTCAGCCTGATACTACTGGAAATGTTCGTGGAAACATGTAACAGGTACCCAATATAATAACATGATATCGAATCTCCTAACTCTTAACCTCTAGCCAGCAATTCTTTTATTTATTTCATATTGATTCTGTCTCTGTAGAATTATTTTAAATTTGTCTATTTTTTCCCAACCTTTTGTTTCAATGTCATTTTCAGTCTCATTTTTCTCTTTCAATAGAGAAGTGTCCTATGTAATTTATTGAGGATGGAGGTCATCTGGCATAAACTTCCTCAGTCTCACCACTCTTAAAATATAATTTACCTCACTTATGTTTAAGAGTCTCACCACTCAAAATATAATTTGCCTCACTTATCATTGTTTCCTGTTCTCCTGCTTCAAAAAGAGATTGTGCCTTTCCAAAACCAAATTTCTCCTTGAGGTTCTGACACATTCTCACCTTTCCACACTGTTTGATTTCTCAAATGTTTGCTTCCTTGTTGCTGCATATTACTTTTATACCTGATGTTGGCTTCTTCTCTGGGCCCATTTTATTATTTTTACCTGCATTTCTCTACCCCACTTTTGTAACATTTTGTTTTCTAAGTTCTGCTAGATAGTTGAGTAATATTTGTACTTCACGTACATTTTACTTCCAGATTTTCTAATAATCTGGCTATTTCCTATTTTTGGCAGTATTAAACTTTTCATACTTTCTTATTTCTGATTTTGACACAGGTTTGCTTCGCTATATTACTGACCTATCCCTTTTATTTTTCTTTGCTTCATCTCTCTCTCACACACTTGAAGTCCCTCTCTCTCTGAGACGTCTTATTCCTGCTAATTATTCAGCATTAATTTATGTTTTTCAGCAATAATGTAATGTAATAACTGCTTAGTCTATATTTGCAGTCTCAAACACTCCAGTAAATGCTAATTTTACATTTTTATCTCCTCACTACATATCACTATCTCAATGTTTTCAAAAAGCATTGTTGCTCAAAGCTGAGTTGATCATTTTTCACTAATGAAATTTCTTCTTTGATGTCTGTAGATTCGATGTGTATTTTACCAGTTTTCTGGGTTCTAAGCTCCAGATTATTTTTAATTATTATCTTTTTTCATTTTTCACATGCTTTATCAATAAACAAATATTGATTTGACATTATGTGCTTTGCAAAATGATTGAGATTCAGCCATTGACAAAATTTCTTCTGTTACAGTGTGGTCTGGGAGACAAATAATTATATAAATTAATTCAGTAAATTTCAGATACTACTATAGGATGGAATACTATGACAAAATATGATCAAGAGAAATCTCGATCTGAGTATATGGCATTTAAGTTGACACTGGAACAATAACCATAAACCAATTATAAAATGACTTGACAGTAGTACATTCTTGCCTGAATAAATAAATAAATAAATAAGAAAATAAATAAGATTTATGCAAAGCCTTTTTTAGTTTACCCAGTTACTATTTGAACCTATTCCTGATTCTATATCTTCTTTCATTTGAATGATACTTTCTCAAGGCCTGTTATCACATAATAGGACTATTTTATTAAATTCCTAACTGAAGCTCCACTCTTTCTAGTGGATAGAGCTAGAATTATTTCTCTAATAATCTTCTGTGCTTTCTTGCTGGGCAATACATATTCCTTTTTGCATGCCTTGGCTGAAGCATATTGGAATATTTGATAATGCCATTTCTTCTACCCAAACAACCTCCCCTCATTGTCCCTAGCTGTTAAAATGTCCTGCCTTTCATATTTTGATTTATATTTTCGACTCCTTCATTCATGAAGCATTTATTGATAGGCTTAGTATTATAAAATTTTTCTTGTCTAGATTTTCCAGAGTTTTTAGTTTTAAATCTGCATAAAGCTTTATATTATATATTTTAAAATGATTATACAGTAAAATTTACCTTTTTAGTGTACAGTTCTATGAATTTTAACATTACTGTCAAGATTTTTAAAATTAACATTCTTGTATATTTATAATTGATCTTTCTCCTTATGACTGAGTATTCTCAATTTCTCCCTCTGCAACTTGTAGCCTTGTTAGTATTCTTTTTTTATTTGAATCATTTAGTACCTTGTTACAATTGTTTGTTTGTTTGTTTATTTGTTTGTTTGTTTGTTTGTTTTTGAGGCAGAGTTTCTCTCTTGTTGCCCAGGCTGGAGTGCAGTGCCATAATCTCAGCTCACTCCAACCTCCCCTGCCGGGTTCAAGCGATTCTCCTGCCTCAGCCTCCCAAGTATCTGGGATTATAGACATGTGCCACCACGCCCGGCTTATTTTGTATTTTTAGTAGAGATGGGGTTTCATCATGTTGGTCAGGCTGGCCTCCAACTCCTAACCTTAGGTGATCCACCTGCCTCGGCCTCCCAAAGTGCTGGGATTAGAGGCATGAGCACTGCGCCTGACCTACAATTATTTTTTAAACAAACAGCTTTATTAAACAAATGAAGAGGAAAAAAAGATTTTATTTAACCAGTTTCTTTGCAATGCATTTCTACCAGCAACAATTATTTCCAGTTTCATTTATTTAAAGATATTTTTTATTTCTCCTTTATTTCTGAAGACAATTTCACATTTCAAAATTCTGGGTCATTATTGTATATATTTTAATACTTTATTTTATTCTGCTTTCTTTTGTTTGCATCATTTTATAGAGAAATCTGAAGTAATTCTTACTCTTGCTCCTTTATAAGTAAAATGAGTTTTCTCCCTTTAACTTCTTTGAAGCATTTCTCTGTCTTTGATTTTATGAAATTTTACTATGATAAACCCAAATGTTGATTTTTTTCAGCATTTACCTTATTTTGTGTTCTCTGAGTATCTGTGGCATACTGTCTTTCATTAACTTTGCAAAATTATTAGCGACTATTATTAGTTCAAATATTTATCTTGCCCCTCTGTCTCTTTCTTCTCCTTCCAGAAACCCCATCATGTGTATTTACATCTTTTGCAATAGTCTAACAGTTATTAAGCATAGTGTTCTGATTTATGAATTTTTTGCTTGTTTTTATTTTTGTCTTCATAGTTCAGTTTGGAAAGTTTCTCTGTGCATATGTTTAAGCTCACTGATTTTCTTTTTCCATCATCTGTGCCCAGTTGAATCATAAAACCATCAAAGGCATTTTAAAATTACCTTTCTCTGTTTTTGATTTCTAGCATTTCTTTTTGTTTCTTTCTTAAGGTTTCCATCTCTCTACACTATTCATATGTTTTTTCATGTTGTTGATTTTTTTATTAAAGCCCTTAGCATATTAATTATATTACATGCACTTTAAATTGCCTTGTCTGATAATTCCCAAATCTCTATCATATCTGAATATGGATGTTTGCTGTGTCTCTTCAGGCTGTTTTATTTTGCCTTTTTAACATGTCTTGTAATTTTTTTGTTGAAAGCAAAAACATGATGTATCAGGTAGTAAGAATTGAGAGCAATAGGCTTTTTGTGTGAGGTTTTATGTTTATTTGGCCAGGAGTCTGTGCTCTGGTTAATATTTGCTGTAGCTGAGGAATAAGAGGCTTCCATTTCCTCTAATGTCCTTGCTTTAATTTCCATGTTGTCTTTGAGACTCCTTAGGAACTCCTTAAATGGAGTCTGTGTTTGGTAGCTCTTTCGGTTATAATCCACTGTTTCTATCCTGGAGCCCTGTCAATGTGGTGGTAAGGTACTAGGGAGGGAAGGCATTCTGTTATTTTATGAATAAATTCTCATTTTATGTGTGTGCCAAAATCTCTGGGCTGTGACCTTTAGAAGCATTCCTTAGCCTTTTTAAATTCTCCCTCACATGAGATCTGAAGGCTAGAGAATATTAGAGCTGTCTAATCCCTCTTTTCCTAGATCATTTAAGGTTCTAGTAAAATATTTTCCCTTGAGAGAAATTTGTTATTGAGAACATCATGCTCTGAGCATATTTGAAAATGGCACTCCACCTCATTCTACTCTACCTCTTTCTACTGGAAGTAGAAAGTGTTTTCCAATCTTTACCAAAAGGACTGGTGGTGCTCCTGGAGGTAAAACTCAAGAAAGTGTGAGATCTTTCCTAAGATGGGGTCCCCAGAAGTTTTAATTTTCAAAATAATCCATACTCAACCCATAGTCATTTGTCAATTGCTGTTTAAGTGTTCCTACTTGTTATTGGCTCCAGTGTCTTCTGTTCTCTATAAGCTGTGATTCACTCTTTGTGTCTTGTGTTTCCAAGGTGGTAGTTTGCTCTGTGACCTCAATTCTCTAATACATCTAAAAAGAGCTCTCACTATCAATTATTTTGTTTTTTACTTATGACTATGAGACTGATAACTTACAAGGACTTTACATATCAGAAAGGAAACTAGAGGTGTCTCCTAGAGTTTTCAAGAGCTAATTTTTATTCTAGTCTTAAAATCCTTATTATATATGTTACAGAGCATGATATATATATTTGCCAAATCACACTTTATGCCTCTTAACATGCACCTCAATGAATTACAATACCTGTAATAAAAGATTGGGGCATGGACTCCATCCTCCTATTCTTTGATGAACAAGTCCTAAAGTTGAGACTATGTCTTATTCAAAGAAGCGTTTCACTCTGTATAGTTTTCACAGCAAATATTTATAGGAGATAAGACCCACTTATGCATGGATATAAATGTTTAAGCAGCAATTTTTCATTGTTGATACTTTATTTTTTGTTCAGAGATAGTTTTAGTTATTTAGTTTCAGATATTTTCTTAAGTTAAAAAATAATTCAGACTTTTAGTACTAAACAGAACTCTTATTGATATATGTCTATTGTGTAAAATTTTTCTTTAGTTTCTTAACTTTAATATTTAAGGTCAGCAGTGTTTTAAAACTAGGCTATTTTTCCTTACTTGATCTTTGCCTCTTCTTGAACCAAATCTGCCTTAGCAGATAGGATTTTACAAGATTTCCCCTAGAGTGTTACTTCAAGCTATTTAAGCTGCCATCAGCTCCTGATTTAGCATTTTTAATAAACTTCCTAGGGCAAAGGATTAATTTCCCTGGACCCTCTTTATCCTTGATGTAGAAGTATAATGTTCAATCTAGGATGGGTCATTGTTCGCCTGCAGTCTTCCCTGCATGTTTATGAATAAGTAGATACAAGTTCAAGGAAGGGAGGAAAGCCAAGGCAAAATAAAAGTATTCCCAATTCTTAAAATTTGTTGTTAAATAAAAACAGAAACTAATACATATGAATGTAAATACAATTATTTTCACCACATTAAAGTGAACACTTTAAAGAAACATATATCTATTGAGGCAGTTTATAGCCAAATAGTTTGAATTTAATTGCCCACATGCTTATTGATCCTTATCTAAAATTCATCCCAAAACAGAATTTCCACGGTCTTAGCAAAACTGTAGTTTATACAGTGACCCAGAAATTTGGGACTATTGTCATTAGCAGAGACACTTGAATTAGTAAACCATCACTGAACAGTTTCTCAAGATTATAATGGGAATTAAGCCTAAAAAATACATATAATTATTCCCTCTTTCATTATGAACATATGTAGTAATATCCAGAATCCATTGATGTCACAGCATATCCAATTACAATTTTCTGAAATTGTTTGGTCTCAAGTTTGGGCTCATTTAAAACGCTTTTAAGAGAAAGAGAAACAAGGGGGGTGAGGTACATCATAAATTAACTGGGAAGAGGTATAGAAAATGTTGACAAAGGACATAGTGATTGACAGTTCTCTATTAAAATTAAACTTCCTCTCATGTTTTCTGATAAGACCTAATATAACTTGTTTATGACAAAAACAGAATATATTCTGTATTAAGGCACAGAATATCCTGTACAGTGCTGTGAGTCAAACATAAATCAGAGCCATGAGCAATTCTTCTCAGTGATAATTAATGGTGATTTTATATCACATGTGTCACTCTAGGTTTTCTTCTTATTGAGGGGAATCATATAATTTATTGTCCGAATGCAACACATTTGAATATAAAACATGGCATTAATTGGACATTATACTAGGACAATAGGTTTAATTTGAGACTATCCCAGGAAAACTAAGAAATATTTGGTAAAGTGTCTAACAAATTTCAGTTATAGTTAACTCTGAATATTTTTCCCTCTGCCAAAAGACAAGTATTCCAAAATTATCAATACTTTCTATAATGGAATGATATGCTAGTAAAATAACTGTGAGGCATTTAAAGAATAAACAGGAATCCATCTTCTTAAAGTGAAAGAAAGTTTTTAAAATAAGAAGTAAGTATCATTTCCAAAACAAAAGGGTGCCAAAGCAAAAAAAAAAAATTAAACACAGATGTATGGAAATATATCTAACTTTTTTTGTTGTTTCTGAGAACAATATAATTCACCTATAAAAACTCCCTTATTTCAAGACTTTTAAAAATTGGAAACTCATACCTAGACAGCTTTGGACAGGAAGACTTTCAACAGGCTGTGAATCTATGTAACTATATATGTGTGTATATATATATATGTGTGTGTGTGTGTATATATGTGTATACATATGTGTGTGTGTATATGTGTGTGTATATATATAGTGTGTATGTGTGTGTGTGTATATATATATATAGAGAGAGAGAGAGACAGAGAGAGAGAGAGAGAGAGAGAGAGAGACAGAGAGAGAGAGAGAGAGAATTTTTTTAAATTGATTGCTATTGTCTGAACATTTATGTGCCCCCTGAAATGTGTATGTTAAAATCCTAACCCCCAAAGTGATGGCATTTGGGAGGTGATTAGGTAATGATGTGGAGTCCTCATGATTGGAAATAATGCCCTTATAAAAGAAACTCATGAGAGCTAGCTAGTCCCTTCCAACATGTGAAGATGCAGCAAGAAGTCATTGTCTATGAACCTTCAGTAGACATCAAATTTGCCACCACTTGACCTTGGATGTCTCAGCCTCAAGAATTGTGAGAAATAAATTTATGTTTTTTATAAGCTACCTATTTATAGTATTTTGTTATAGCAGCCCGAATGGATTAAACAGAAAATTGGTACCAAGAGTGGGATGCTGATACAACAAATACTGAAAAATGTAGAACTGACTATGGTACTGGGTAAAGGGTAGGACCTAGAAAAGTTTTGATGTGCATGCTAGAAAAAGCCTATATCATGCCATTAAGGACAATTCCACTGAAGGCCCAGAAAGAAGAGAGGAGAGATATAGAGGGAGCCTCAACGTCTTAGAGAATATCTAGGTGGTCATAAACAGAAGGTTGGCAGAAATAGGGACAGTAAAATCAATTCTGTATGAGGCCTCAGAGGAAAATGAGGAACAAGGTATTGGAAACTGAAGAAATGTGGTTCTTGTTATAAAATGACAAAGAGCTTGGCTGAATTGTGTTTATGTGCTTGTTGTGTTTTCTAGAAGGTAGAATTTGTGAGCAACAAAATTGGACATTTAACTGAAGCTATTTCCAAGCAACATATAGAAGGTTCAGCTTGGATACTCTTGACTGCCTGTAGTAAAATGTGAAAAGAGAGAAATTATTTTAAAATGGAATTGTTAGTCAAAGGAAAGCAGAACTTAAAAAATTTAAAATTTTCAGGCTATTTGTACTTGAAAACATGAAAAAGTTTGTTCAGGAAGAAAAATGAAGGGTGTGAGGCTGAGACCAAATGTAATAAGGAGATTAGTTAGAATCAGCCATCTCAAATGAATCTAAGAATTATTCATTAGTATAATGAAGTTAAATAGTCATCTACTGTAATCTCAGCACTTTGGGAGGCCAAAGTCAGTGGATCACTTGACGTCAGGAGTTTGAGATCAGCCTGGCAACATGGTGAAACCCCAACTCTACTAAAAATAAAAAAAAAAAATTAGCAGAACATGGTGGCACATGCCTGTAATCCCAGTTTCTTGGGAGGCTGATGCAGGAGAATTGATTGAACCCAGGAGGTGGAGGTTGCAGTGAGCAGGGATTATGCCACTGTACTCCATTTTGGGGAAAAAAGTGAAATTTTTTTTAAAAAAAAAAAAAAAAAAAAAAAAAAAGAAGCCATCTAAACAGAGCCAGGACCCATTATCTAAAATAATGGAAGTATTATCTCAGAGACATTTTGGATATCATCAAGGATGCCTCTGCCATTACAGGCAAACTGCAAGGGCCCGGGGAAGAGAAAGATTCCAAGGTTCTACCCCCACATTCCATTGCCCTGCTCCTTGGCTGACTCAGGTGAGGCTCTAGTGGGCTCAGGTGCAATGATGGCCATGGTGGCAACCTCTCCAAAAGGCATAGGTAGTAAATTTTGGTAGTGTTTATGACAGTGTATAAGCCATGCAAACTTGGCTGCCTCCACCTAGATTTCAAAGAACATTCCAGAGAAGTTTGGGGCCCAGTCAGAAAATTGCTATGGGGCCGGGGCTACCACAAGGAGCCTCTAAAAGGGCAATGCACAGCAAAGCAGTGGGAGCAGAGCTGCCCCTGAGACTTCAGACTGATATAATAACTCATGTGCAATTTCAGCCAGAGGAAGCTTTGGGCACACAACCCAGCCACAGAGCTGCCATCTTCAGTGCTTCTAAGTTTTGACAAGAATAAAGTTGCTATAAATATTTATGTGAATTTTTTCTGTATGAATATGAGTTTTCAAATGGTTTGAGTAAGTACCAAGGATAAGAGTATGTTCAGATTTATAAGAAACTAGCAAACTACCTTCCAAAGTGGCTGAACCATTTTTCATTCATATCACCATGAATGAGAGTTTCTGTTGCTCCACACAATTGCAAGTAACAATGTAAGTATCTCACATGTAAAAGATTCTCTATCTGCAGACTTTCAAATATTGGAAACCTATATCTACATAAATAACATTCCAAATGAAGAATTGAAATGGTTTGTGAATCTATAAAATTATATATTTTAGGACAATAATTTTTTAAAGACTCAGAAAGCAATTTATATTTCTCAAGAAGTTTTGCTTACAAGTCCATTTACAGGTGAAAACATAGAAACAAACAAATATAAATCCTATGTCTTCTTGGTGAATGGGTTTGAAAATGTTTATGAGCATAGCCTATGATTATCATTCTGTTTTGGTTTGTTTTATATACCTTTGTAATTCTATTTTTTCTTTATGAGTATTATTACAAAAGAGAAGAGAGTAATTAATATTAGAGCTATAAAATATTGTATCAAAAAAATGCAAAAGTCGGGTTTTCCAATAATTAACTTACTTATTATATTATTAACAATAAATATATCTTCACTATACTAATATTTTTACATGGGATTGAATAAGTATTTTTACTATCATAAATAGATTTAGAATAGTGTTATATTTCATATTTATATTACTTTTAGATTTTCTTGTGTTTTGTAAAACATTTGGAAAGGATAGATTAAAATATATTTTTTTCCTCTAAAGTAAAATTTTAGTAATATTAATGATTTTTAGAAGCTATATTTGAGTCTTAGGTTTATATTATGATGTGGTATTTGTTTATGCTTCTATAACTGAAATATTATATAAAGCTTTTGAAGGAAGTACAAAGAATATTAATATATTATGTGATTAAAAGTCTGAGAAATATGTCCTACTAGGTAAGAATAAGGACCAGAGAAGAGAGAACCAATGAAAACTGTAGCCTCCAAACTTCAACAGAGACTTTGAATGAAACTCACTAGAGTTCCTCCACTTCCGTTTGAAGACCAAGGTGAATCTAGTTTAAAATCGACGATTGTGTTGAGTCATGTTGTTAGTCATATTCAATGTCAATTGAATGCGGTTTAAAATGTACAGTGGTGTTAAGAGTCATGTTGTCAGTATACATTATGTAGTAACCACCTCTACAGATTTTACAAAACCTGAATTTTAAATAAATTTAAAACAATTCTGACTGCAAGCAGGAAACTAAGCCAGGTGCTTTTTATTCTTCTAGAATTGTTGCTTCCAAAATGAAACCTCACCACGATATCTATCCCACTCCTACTTGACACGTCATGAAGAGTCTCAAACCTTCCTCCAAAATGTCTTGACAACTAGGTTGTAGGCTAGATTTGAATGTCTCTCAGCAAAATACCAAGCTTGCCAAAGGTATAGAATTTACATTAATATAATCCATCGCTACTACTTATGTATTATCCTCATCCATGAAACACTAGAATTTCAACAATCTATTTTTTTCTTTCAAATACATTCTCTAAAAATAGAAGATGAGACTTTTTAAAATATTGAAGTTGAAAATAAGAAAACATGGTTATTTTTCTCCTAACCTTAAGCATATTCTCACACCTGAAAAGGCATTAAAAAAATGTTAAAATCACCTTTTGTATTACTTTGTTAAAACTGCCCTCACAATGGGATACCAACTTCCTGCAGTAATATTTTAAAGCATTCTGGTGCTGTGAAAAATATTTAATTATGTGATTATTTTTCATTATGTGTGTAGCTAATTGTCTCTACGTCAAATGTAAATGATTTTGAACAATAAAAGTGAATGAGTAATGTTCTTGCTGTGAGCAACAGATGTCATGTGGATTTTGATTTCTTAGTCATTTATAAATATTTCTTTTCAAGTCTAGAAAAGCAATGAGTTAAGATTATAGACTAATAGCCACCAAAATCAAGGTTTAAGAATGAAAAGCAATGTGAATTATGGAACTACAGAACACCGCCTAGGAAAAAATATTTTATTATATTTATGCTTTTAAAACATGAAAATATGATTTTAAAAGATGCATAGCTTAGTTATAATTCTCTGAATTTAGGTCCTACTACCAAGATTAAAGATTTTTGCCACTCTCACATGTGAACCAATGTCTTCTGCCTCTGACCACTGCCTCATATGTATGATCTTTTGCACATTATAAAGAATCTTTGTTTATGGAATGGCGTATGTAAGACTCAGAAAAATAAGGTGTACTTTTGTAGTTTACTGGGCATATTCTGCTTCTTGGCAAGCATCCCTTTCCCTTTTATTGACAATAGAATAACTTTCTTTGTGATAGCTATTTACCCCCACTTGGCTCACATAATTTAAGTAGGATGGCTGCAATTCTGGATCCAGTGCTAGTCATGAGAAATAGATTCTGCTGACAAGAACATCACATTCATCACTCAGTGTATTTTAATTCAGAAGTGGTTGATAGTTTTCAGGCTGTCAATCTGTGCTATTTCTTGGAAATTTTGCTTGAATAATGAAGGAGTTAAGAACATACCACCCCAAAATATTCCACTCTGGCATATTTACTATGTTGATTTAAAGGCAGGTACAAGAAGTGAGACAGGTACAAGATGATCATTCTGACCTTCTTCTGTTTATTAAAAGCAGTATATACTTTTCTCATGTGAAAAATGACCTTCCTATATCAGAAGGAAGGTACCATTCTTAGCAAGATTGGGAAGTCAAGGCCAAGGGGAATCAGTACAAAGAAACTTTATTGAAGTAATCCTTATATTCTTAGTCATCTCACTACCCAATTTACAACTCTAGCCTAAGCTCCTCTGCTTTTTTCCATTTTCATAACTTACTACTCTTTGACCAATTCAGTATAAATGTTCAATTCTAACTGTGTCTTTGGTCTTTGGGTCTTTCTTTTCTTTTTTTTTTTTTTTTTTTTTTTTT
>NW_016824250.1:622159-650344 GCF_001698545.2 Rhinopithecus bieti
CCCAGGCTGGAGTGCAGTGGCCGGCTCTCAGCTCACTGCAAGCTCCGCCTCCCGGGTTTATGCCATTCTCCTGTCTCAGCCTCCCGAGTAGCTGGGACTACAGGCGCCCGCCTCGTCGCCCGGCTAGTTTTTTGTATTTTTTAGTAGAGACGGGGTTTCACCGTATTAGCCAGGATGGTCTCGATCTCCTGACCTCATGATCCGCCCGTCTCGGCCTCCCAAAGTGCTGGGATTACAGGCTTGAGCCACCGCGCCCGGCCTGGGTCTTTATTTTCTTATGATGACTCCTGGGCCATGTAAAACTCATATTAAATAAATTTGTAGGCTTTTCTCCTGACAATCTTTCTGGTGTAAATTTAATTCTCGGGCCCAGAGGATAAAAAACATGAGCGTAAAGACAAAATTTTGCCTCCCACATGGTGACTAGAGAGAGGCAGACACTCTTTTGCACAGGAGTTACTGAGGCTGGTGATGAGAAAGCTTGGTGCTCAAGGAGTCAACAAGAGGAATCAACTTGCTTAGGAGAGAAGCTAAACAAGGAAACATTACTGTGAGATAGAGAAAAATAAATATTGTTGTTGTCATTTGAGCTGCTGGGTCTAGCCATAGGTGACAGTTCTCAGTTCTCTCTCTGACTTGTGACAAAGATTGTCTCTTGCTAGCCTCCTCTGAACCCTCTCTTAACTAGGCCTCAACCTTGGTCTATAATGACTTGAAAACAAAACACTAACATAGTTTTTAACAGATCAAGGCTGCATCCCAAGGATGACTCTAGTACAATGTAAAGTGCCTGTGTGAGAGAATTCAAGGATGCAAAAGAATTAGCTGTCTGTTAACTGTCTATTCTAGCCAGCACCTGATATGGCCCCTGTCTCCCAGCCTTTCTGGAAGGGTAAAAGTTTAACTTTAATAAGCACCAGTTAGCAAATCCAGATGAATTTCACATGGGCCACCCCCATCTTCTCACTTTTTATAAATTTTTACTTTCCTTACTTTACACAGCTGCTGTCCATCCACCTCTCTATTTTCTTATTCTCCCTTTAAAATCATCCAAAACACCTCTGTGCAAATCAAGGTTGAGTTCAGTTCACACTGGACTCTTTTATTTATTGCAATAGTATATTACAGATTACAGTCTGGCCTTACTACTTCAGTGTATTATCCAACTTTAATATCCAACTTTGCCTTTAACACTTGATGCTTATTAGAGCCAATAATCTGAAATGTAATACATTGAATTTAGTTTATTTATCATTTGCAACTGGAAGAATCATAATTGATTCATTCTGTGTATTACCTGGAGTTTGAGTTCCCTTTTCCATGTGCCAATGTTTGAATTTGGTAAAGATGATCATAAAGATATCATTGTGAGGCAGCTGTTCCACAACTCTTTTTCTCCAGGGAAATATAAACATGAAGCTTGTTTGATAGTTACATTGGGCTTGGCTAGATTGGGAAACTCTAAATTGTAGGAAAGAGTTTATAGATAGAATAAGATATTTTTCAGAATGTTTAATAATGATTGACATCTAGGACTTGCCTTTTCACAATCACATTTTGTAAGTGATGACTTCCTCTTGATATTAGACATTTCCAAATTCAGTAGAGACCTCCAAATCCTTCCTTCCCTCTTTCTCTCCTTCTCTCTCTTTCTTCTTTCCTCTTTCTTTCTGTCTCTCTCTGTCCGCCTTTCTCTTTTTCTCTCCCTTTCTCTCTCTCCAGTCTCTCCTTTCTTCCTTCCAATCTCTTTCTTCCTCTGTAATTTTTCTTTCTTCAGAGAAGAATTAGAAATTAATAAGATAGACAGAGGAATGAGATATAGGCTATAAAATATAAATTTAAGTTATTTATCAGAGAAAAAGTCTGGAAAGGCAACATGTTAAAGAAGATATCAAGGAAGATAACTGAGCATCTTGCATGTCAGTGGAGGACTAATGGCATATAACTATTTATAAATTGAAGTCAAAGTGAGAATGGAGAACTCGGCTAGAAGATTACAACAAGAGAGTACTCGAGCAAGTTGAGTTGAATGAGAGAAATTCCATTCCGTCCCTACAGAACATTAGAAAAAGAAGGCTGAACATCAGACCCCATTAATTTAGTAGCTATTCAGAAGCATGAAGAACATGGGATAGAGCAGAAGAGCAGACATTCCTTCTCAACTCTAACCATGTTTTCAAGAGTTCAATCTTGTAAATTTTCATGCTTGGGGTGAAAGACCACTAAGTCTTAACTATTACCAAGACTGAAATTACTGTTATAATTTTGTTCCTTTCAAGTACAATAATGTAAATATAACTATTATCCTATGGATAAAACTGACTTAAACACACACACACACACACACACACACACACAATCAAATAATCAATGATCTGTCTCTGCAAATGTGTTCTACACCATTGCGCCAGAGTCTGTTTCTATGAAAATTGTGTGTTGAAAAAAATACTAACCTTCAGAATATCAGCGGTTTTTGAAGAGGAAGAAGAGTTTGTATAAAACATGAATGGTTTTTAGATCTGTCACTTCACACTGTATTACACACTGAAATCAACAAGGAAGTGTAAAATAAAAATTCTGCTTCCTGGTTCCCTCTTCAGAGATTTTGATTTAATTGGTCTAGAATAAAGGTTCAAAAGAAACAAATCTCCACAGATGTGTCTAACGTGCAGCCAAAGTGAAAAATTACTCTTTTGAGAGGACAGAACAGGAGCAGATGCCCATGCATTGAGGAGTATTTTTACAGTGGTCTCCAGTGTAGTTGCTTAACACTTGTAAATTTGAGATTGATTGGTGGTAACATACAAATTCTTTTAAAACTAATAGCTCTTTGATGAGTAAATAAATATACTTTTTATGTCAACTTATGCAATACTTATACTATTTTATAAGAAAATGTGAACAACTTCTTAATGAGAACAGGTAGCCATTGTGTTCTGGGACTCCTTGTACATTACTAATTTATGCTATTTAATAGCAAGTATCAGAAAATAATTAAAATAATTACCATGAAATATATTATTATCTAGTTCTTTTATTTGATTATTTGAATATTTTCAATTAAAAAAATCATATATGGTGAGTTTTAATAAAAGAAATGTATGCACAAATAAAAATGTGACAAGGTAGGAAAAGCCCTGGTTTAGTTCAGAGTTCAGAGTTATCAGACACAATTTGCAGAAGTAAAATTGCTGACTCAAAGAGCGTATGTTACTTTAAATTTGAAGGGTATTTACCAAGCCATCTTGCATAAAGCTCAGACTATTTAACATTCCAACTTAAAATGTATGAGATACTTCACCCCCACCTCTTGTCAGCATAGACATTAATAGAAGAGGTATTAATGATGCTTTCCTAGAATTTTAATTTGCATGACATAATCATAAGTGTCATTGAGCATGTTTTCACATATTTTAAATTCTTTTTCTTTTTGTAAGTCTATTAATTGTGACATTACCGATTTTTTATAATTAGTTATTCTATCACACTGATTCATATAAAGGCTTTGTATTTTTTACTAAATATTTATGGTATGTGTGGGAGTGGTGGGAGTGTGTGTATGTTGCAAACATGTTTTTCTGGTTGAATTTTTGACTTTTGACTCAGTAATTTGAGAAACGTAAATTTTCTAAATACTGTGTAATCAAGGTTATCATTCATTTAAACTGAAGTTTTTCAATTTTGTGTCTCATTCTGAAATTATGAAAACAACAATCTGCCATGTTTTCATGTAATATTTTTTATGTTGGCAATTTTAAGACTTTTCCCCTCTTTTTTATTAAAATGTAGTATCTCTCTCTCTCTCTCACACACACACACACACAAAGTAAACATTTTGTAACTGCAATCTATATAAAGACAGAGAATGTCCTCAGAACGTGTGGAATCTTGGATTCGTTTGCTAGGGTAGTAGTTACAAATCACCACAAATTGGATGGCTTAAAAGAGTAGGAATTTATTCCCTCACTTCAGGAGGCTAGAAGTACAAAAGCAAAGTATCCCCTAGATCTGTTTCTTCCTTTGGGAAAATTCAGGATGAAGATATCTGGGCTTTTATTTTCAGTGGGGCTGTCAAAGCAGTTATATTGAACAGATAGAAAATTAATCAATGTTCCTAATTATCATCTTTAATATTTTGGTAATTGAGCTTGTCTAGAAATCTGTCCATTGAAATTAAATTTTCAAATTTTCAGTCATATATTTCATTATTGTATCATCTTATTACCTAATTTTAATATATGTAGAGACTGTTTTTCTTTTCTTGTCATAGTACTAACTTTGGACTTTGTAGATACGCACTGTTATTATGATTTTTTTCTATTTCATTATTTTCTCATATGGCCTTTACTCTTTAACATTATTTGGTTTAATATGCTGTTGATTGTCTAATTCATAAACCATAAAATATACACTAAAATAAATTTGCTTATAAAAAGAGTATAGTTTCCTTGTATATGTGTTATATGTAATATTTTATTATTCTTTTTTTAGTTTTATTGTGATATTTTCTTTGATCATGGATTATTAAGAACTTTTTTTTCTTAATTTCCAAATACATAGATTTTCTTAAACTTTGGTTCTTTTTTTTTTTTATTATACTTTAAGTTCTAGGGTACATGTGCACAACGTGCAGGTTTGTTACATATGTATACATGTGCCATGTTGGTGTGCTGCACCCACTAATTCGTCATTTACATTAGGTATATCTCCTAATGCTATCCCTCACCCCTCCTCCCTCCCCACAATAGGACCCGGTGTGTGATGTTCTCCTTCCTGTGTCCAAGTGATCTCATTGTTCAATTCCCACCTATGAGTGAGAACATGTGGTATTTGTTTTTGGTTCATTTTTAATTAACTTTTCATTAGCTAAATTCCACATTTTACCTACTAGTTCATTCTTTACATTGTAAAATACTAAAAGTTCTGACAGATACATAGTAGAATGTACCCATAATTTGGTGTCCTACAGAATTATTTCTCCACTCTCAAAATCCCCTGTGCTTCATCTGTGTATTGCTCCCCTACCCCTAACTGCTGGTGACTGGTGATCTTTTTACTGTCTCTATAGTTTTGTATTTGTGAGAATGATAGAGTTGTAATCATATAATCATACAAGATGTATCCTTTACAGACTGGGTGGGTGGTAGTTTTTGTTTCTTTTCTAGTGTGTGTGTGTGTGTGTGTGTGTGTGTGTGTGAAAGACAAACTTGGGATCATACAAAATGTAGCCTTTTCAGACTAAGTAGGTGGTAGGTGGCAGGTTTTCTATGTTATCTTCCAGGAATTTGGGGGTTATGCTTGAAATTTAGGGCTATGATCCATTTTGAGCTAATTTTTGTGAAATGTATAACATCTGTGCATAGATTCATTCTTTTCATGTAGATGCCCAATTATTCTATAATAGTACCAGTTGACTATATGTGTGTGGATTCATTTTTTTCTCCTTGCAGTTCTATTGGTTTTTGCCTCCAATATCTGACACTTTGTTATTAGGCCAGTACATACTAAGGATTGTTGTATCTTCTTGGAGGAATGAACACTTTATCATTTTTCAATGCACCTCTTTAGCTCTCATAATTTTTCCTGCTCTGAAGATTGTTTTGTATGAAATCAATATAGTTACTACATTTTTATTAAAACTAATGTTAGCATGCTATATCATTCTCCTTCTCTTGCAATCTGTCTGTATTTTTATATTTAAAGAAGTTTTTTGTAGACAATATATAGTTAGGCGTTGTTTTTAATCCACTCTCTTCATCTCTCTCAAGCGGGTTATTTAGACCATTTCCATTTCACTTGATAATTGATAGATTTGAATGAATGTCTACCATATTTGTAACTTTTCTATTTGTTGCACTTATTTTGGGGGTCATTTTACATACTTTTCTCTGCCTTCTCTGTTTTTATTAAGCATTTTCTATGATGACCTTTTCTCTCCTCTCATAGCATATCAACTGTATCTCTTTAATTTTTTATTTTTAGCAAGTGCCCTAGAGCTTGTAATACACATTTACAACTAATCCATGTTCATTTTACAAAAACACTATACCATTTTATAAATAGTGCAGGTACATTGTAACAGATTATTCCCAATTCTTATCTCCCTTCTCTTATAACATTGCTTTTACTCATTTAACTTTTCCAAAAGGAATAATCTCCCAATATATTGTTGCCATTATTGTTTTGAAAAAAAATTTCTCTCAACTCAATTAGGAATAAAAAAATTAAAGATTTTATTTTACATTGATATTCCTTCTCTAGTGCTCTTCTGTAATTTATATAAATATGAGTTTCTGATCTATATAATTTTCCTTTCCTCTGAAAAAACTTATTTGAACATTTATTTTTTGTAAGGCAGGTCTACTAGTGACAAATTTCCTCAGTATTTGTTCATTTGGGAAAATATTTCTCTTTCACTTGAAGAATAATTTAGCTGGATACAAAACTCTAAGTTGGTAGGATTTTTTTCTCTATTATTTTTCTATAGACAAAGTGCTCTTATCTTAGGCATAGTTCAAGTTTTTCTTTGCATTTCTGCAGTTTAAATATGATATTCTAAGACTACATTTTAGGATTTATCTTGCTTTATCTTCTTTGATTTGAGCTTCCTAAATCTGTAATTTGGTATTGGTCATCATTATTGTTTTAAGCAGCCAATATTACTTAAGATAATTCTTATGTTCATTTATCTTTTATTCTTCTTGTATTCCCATTACAAATATTTAGAACTTTTGTAATAGTCCCATGTTTTGAATATTCTGCAGCATTTTCAGTTCATTTTTCACTTTGCCTTTCAGTTTGAAAAGTTTCTACTAACGTATCTTCAAGTCACTAATTATTTTCTCAGCTGAGTACAGTCTACTGATGAACCCATCGAAAACACTCTTTATTTCTGCTACATTTTTTTAATTTCTAGCACTTCCTTTTGATTATTTGTTAGAGTTTTCATCTTTCGTTCACATTACTAACTTACTTTTGCATGTTGTTGACTTTCTCCATTAGAGTAGTTAGCAGATTAATCCCAGTTACTTTAAATTTCCCTGTTTGATAATTCCAAAATTTCTGCCATATCTGATTCTGAATTATTGCCTTGTCTCTTCAGATTGTTGTTTTCTTGCCTTTGACTATGTCTTGTAGTTTGTCATTGAAAGCAAGATGTGATGTATTGGGTAAAAAGAAAAAAAAAAGGTAAATACAGTGTGAGAATTTTTGTTTATCTAGCTAAAAGTTGTGCTGTGTTTAATGTTCACTATAGCTGCTGGTATCAGAGGCTTCAATTTTCCTTAATGTCCTTGTTTTTGTCTCCTGTGTTGTCTTTTTTGTGTGTGTTTTTTATCTTTGTTTTGTTGTTGTTGTTGTTTGTTTTTGAAACTCCTTTTCACACAGAGTCTGTGTTTCATAGCTTTCTCACGTTTAATCCACTGTTATTATACTGGAGTATTGCAGATGTGGTTTTAAGGTATTGGAGAGGATGAGCCTTCTATAATCTTGTGATTACCACTTTTTTTTTTTCTCCTTAATGGGCAAGAGTACCTGGGCTGTACCCTTCAAGAGTGCTTTTAGTCTTTTCCCCTCCTCTTTTGTGAGATAAAAAGTCTGAAAATGGCTGGAGCTGACTAACTGCCCTTCACACAAGTCAATTATGTCTGTGATAAATTATTTTTATTGCGGGTGGATCTTCATTTTGAGGATAAAATGTTCTGGACATATTTCAAAGTGTTCACTTTCCCATCTTTTCCTGTTAGAACCAAGATGTCATTTTTCTCTGATCTTTGTTGAGAGAACCTGATTAATCTCCCAGAGGTAAAACTCACAAAAGCATGGGGGCCGCCTAAATCTGCATATTTTTCCCTGATGTTTTAACTCTGAAGCTAGCCAACATTCAACCTTCAGCAATTATTCACTGCTATTTAAGCATTCCTACTAGCGATTGGCTATAGAAGTTTCTGTTCCTGTTAAGCTGAGATGTCTGTATTCTTCTGTGTCTCCAGTTTTGGGGTCAGCAGTTTGCCTTGTCACCTCCCTCCTTTGACGTATTTCTGAAGGAAATGACGTATTCCAGGTGAGGAATTGAGAGTAATTATTTCCAAACATCCAAATGGAAGTGGAAACCCAGTTTTTAAAACATTAATATTTTAAAATGTTTAATTTCTCTATGTTCATAGAAAACAGAAGGATTTTATGGCCCAGCATAATATCAACTTTTGGTAACTTTTTTCCTATGTTTTTGAAAAGAATATGTGTACTATAGATTTGGGTATAATAGTTCATGTATGTCAATATGGTTGTGTTGCTTACATCATGTATATGCTTACTGAAATTTATATGAGATACGTATTAATAAATCTCTTGATGGATTTTGAATATTTTGAAGTATTTATTTTTCACAAATAAATAAATCTTCAAATATATACTTTAAGGCTATTGAGTAAATTAGACACCTCCTTAGAATTGTTTCCTTTTTCTGGTATATTATTATTTTGAAATGTCTAAATCATGAATAGCGTTTATTACTTTAAAGTCCACTTGCCTAATATGAATATGGCATTCAGGCTTTCTTTCATTTATTGTTGGTGTAACATCTTTTTTCTTTCACATTTAACTATATATATATATATAAAATACGTAGGTGAATTTCATTTCTTGTTTCCAATGTCACAATCTTTTCTTTTAATTAAAGCATATAATTAATTCATTTGACCTCATTGCTGATTATATTTAATTTTAAATTTATTAACTTACTGTTTGCTTTCTGTTTGTTATGTCTATTTTTTAGTTTCTGCTTTTGCTAATTATTTTGGGTTGAATTGACTTTAAAATTTTTTCTACTTATTTGTTTAACACAACCCAGAGGTTATAACATGCGTCCTTGACTTATTAAAGTATAATATATAACAAGATATTAATAAATTTATGGTTACCCTTATCCTGATGGATCAGCAAGACTAATGTGTATTTTACTTTTATATTTATAAATGTCACAATACATAATTTTTAAAGCTTTGCCCATTAGTTTTTGAGGAAAATTTCATGGGAGTAATTAAAACAAATACACTTATCTGAAAAAGTTTTGTTTTACTCTTGGTAAGTAGTTTTCTATGGATATCACTCAGACTAAACAGTATTTTTTTTCTTAAGTATTTTCGAAGCTTTGTTACTTTTTAACATTACCTTTTCACTGTTCTTTATGTAGTTTTGTTTTTTTTCTTTTTACAGAGTCTTACTCTGTCACCCAGGCTGGAGTGCAGTGAGGCGATCTGGGCTCACTGCAAGCTCTGCCTCCCTGGTTCACGCCATTCTCCTGCCTCAGCCTTCCGAGCAGATGGGACTACAGGCGCCCGCCACCACGCCCGGTTACTTTTTTGTATTTTTAGTGGAGACGGGGTTTCACCATGTTAGCCAGGATGGTCTCAATCTCCTGACCTCGTGATCCACTTTTTTTTTAGTGCCATTCTTTATAGTACAATTCATCAGTCCACCCTCAGCCACGCTTTGTGTTACCAAAGCCATATTGTTTTCAGTTCATACTTTCCAGAGAGCAAACTCCAATCTTTTGCTGCAATAAAAGAAGTTTACCAGGCTTTCATGGTGAAAACCAGAACCCTGGGGCCTAAAAGCTTCAAAAAATTAATTTCACCCATTTCTTCTCTCTCAGTTCCACTCTGCTCTGTGCTTTGACCTCAGCAGCACCTTTTGTTTCCAGTGTCTGGTGTTGTGGCACTGATCATCTTGTTTCTTGCTGACATTTCTCTCTATGTATTTATGTTGTAGGCACTACTCATATGTCTTTTTAATTAACTATCATATTAGAAAAGATCCAGGAAAAAGAGTTCTTGATAAACATGTGAGTTCAACCTGTTTTAAAAGTAGAGATATATTTGAACATCATTATATATTATATCTCGCCAGCAAAACCATAATTTCAGTCTTAAGTTTTTTGTTTGTTTGATTGTTTTCCTCTACTTTATAAATGGTTCCTCTTCATTTTTCAGGTCTCCACTGAAATGTCATCTTTTCAGAGATGGCTTCCCTGACCACGCCTCTAAACTCATCAATTTCTATCAGTGCTTTTACACTGATTTCCTAGATCTTATCTAAAATAATTTATATTTCACATATCTCATTTTTTTTATCTGCCGTGTTCATCCCAAGGACTTTAAAATGTACCTCATTAAAGGTACACAGTAAGTGCTACACAGGTATTTGATGAGCAAAAGTATGAATGAATGTATGTAACATCTTACCTATTGAGGATTTTGATCACAGAAAATATGTAATTAAAGTATAGCTTATTGCCACAGGTCGCATTACTTGTGTGTACCTTGGCATGGATGATGTCCTTAAAATGTTGCTTATTTAACAGAAAAGGAAATAATTATCACACTCTATGGAATTTCTGTATTAGACACCCACTTTTCTAATAAGCAAAGCCCATGTGTACTGGAGATTGTGTTGTGTTCAGAACATTAATTATGTGATACTAATCCTTTAAATCATTTTTCAAAACAGCCCATCTGAGTTTCAGTAGGTAAATACTTCCTGGCTTTTAACTATGATCTTATTAAAACTTTAGTTTACCAAGTTTTGCTAGTTTATTTTTTTGGTCTTTTTAAGTATTCTAGGGCTATATGAGTTCTCTGCTATATAAGTCCAGAAGCACGATTAGTTATTAGATGACCTTGCTCTTTTCTTTAAAAGAATCAATGTCCTGCTATTTTACTATTTGTGAACTTTTACACATTATTGTATATTTATTGTTTAAAAAATACACCAAAAAAGAGGTCCCTGAAAGGACTAGAAAAGAAAAATTGAAAGCTTTAAAGCATCAGAGTAAAATGCATATTTCATGTCATAGTGGTAAGTGCTGCATTATATTAGCAATTTAGCTATAGGATCAGTGACTTTTCTGTCCTTTATTGAATTTCTAATATCATAAGAAAGTTACTAATGTGATAAAAGTCTTAAAGTATTACTGACTTTCTATCATGCTCTTGAAGTGAATTTTATAGCATTAGCAAAACAGAGTTTCAGAATACCGTATAAACTGACCAAAATGAAAATAAAAAAGCTTTAGCAATCAATAATACAGTTTATTCAGCAGATCTATTTGAAGCTTCTCATATTTCATTTTCAGAGTTTTCTCTTTTAGTGGCTGCAGCTCATTGACAACAGTTGCAGAATTCCCACTTCCTCTGAAACAACATTTAGTCTTGGGTAGACTGTCCTGTTAAGAGACTGAAAATTGCTGGTAATATTATTTATAGAAAAGAATGTTAACAAAGTACCTGCAGCACAATAAATGTTCCTGCCACTTTTACAAAAACTCCAAAAATTAATAAATAAATAAATACAGTCCAGTGAGTGAATCAACCTTTAAAGGTTATCAGCTCTTTTTGATTTTATACATATGGAATGATTCAGTTGTGACAGACAGAACTGCCATGTATTAGGGGTGTTACTTTTATTTTCTGTAAACATCATATTAAATATGAAAAGTGAGAGAAAAAATGACAAAAAAGCTGATTTTCCTTTAGTGCTAGAGACAAAATAATCCTTATCATTTGCCACCCACTCAATTTTACTAATGTCAATTCATTACATTTGTTTGTAGGTGAAATGCAATGTAAACCAACCACAAAACAGATTTTAAAACACACGTAAATTCAACCTAATTTTCAGTGGGTTTAATTTTCCCTAGTAGCAATTCCATGTTATTTGAAGAAAAGTAAATTCTTAAAACTTGACTAACTTGTTGAGAATTTTTATACTGTCTTGTAAAAGAACTACTTTGGGCTACTTATTACTTGCCCAAACATTTTTTTGGGATATTTTATGAATTACTAAATGCCAAAATTGTGATTTGGGAAATACAATTTTAAAAGGTTTAAGCAGTAAAACATTTACTTCCATAAATTTCAAAAAAAATCACAAAAATTATTCATGTTTCCATATTTTATTTCTGTACAAGACTACAAAATGGGAATTAATCATTTAAGTGAAATAACTAAAACTGGCTATTTTTCTTCAATCCTTTGGTTATCTCATGTTACTTCCTCACTAATTATAAATCATCAGATTGATTTTTCAATCTTCTATGAAGTCAATTCTCAATTGTATTAATTTGGTCTCTGTGAAATTTGTAATGTATATCTTTTAATTTAAAAATGGTATTTGAACTTTATCTTATCTCACAATTTTTAAGTTTTTCATAGTTTTTTTTTGACTAAGAGAATAATGGCAGTAAAGAGAGCCAAAATTTGTATTAGAGTCAGTCTTGAATCAGGGACTTACACATTCATTCTGCTCTTACTATCTCTGTTCTTCTAAATTTTCACACAGTGACCACGATGTGTCTAGAGCTATTGTGCTGTGTAGATTTGTTTTCCTTAGTAGAGTAAAAGCTACATGTGGGAAAGTTCTCTTTAGACCATGGCAGTCAGAAAGTTCGCTTGAGATCAAAAACCAACCTGGCCCAGGAAACATACATCTAATTTAAACCACAAGTCAAAAAGCAGATTGAGTTAATCATATCATTCACTGTCTTCCCCAGAAAACTAATGTCTTACTGAAGTCAACTTTTCATAGTTTTATGTCACATAGGTATCCTGTTAAAAATATAACGTTCCAGTAATATCAGGTTAATGACTTCCAGTCAAAGACCAGCTAGAACACACCTATAAGTTTAACAAATTTGGTTTATTATTTGTTGAAGTGAAGGAGAAATGGGGCTTTGCTCCTCCAAATTATACATTATCAAGAATTGAAGTAAATCTATGATTGCATATTTTGTAATTCTTGTCTATTGTAAGGAAAGACTACACTGAGGGTAAAGGTATAACTTATTTTTATAAAAAAGCATTCACTTACATTAGACAGAGAGGGGTATATTTGTTATTTTCTAACTTGAAAATGTTCCTTTTTTGTCTGTTCAGATAAGACGATGTAGTGGTCTGTTCTTGTTTTCACCCATCAGGGTCAGAGTGACCTTGTCTGATGCTGATGTTCTTTGACATTTTATGTTTAAGAGGGGAACATTTAGGCCTAGCTGTGTGTGGTGGCAGGCCAACTCATATTAACACCACAGCTTAGCTGATATTACTAGAATAGTTCCTGGTTGTCAGAGATTACTTTTCTCTTTCTCAATAATTAACATATCACTTTACTATATTTACTAGCAATCAAAAGTTCATTAAATTTAATTTGGATGTTGTATGGTGATAAAATATAGAAGAGATGGCCATAAGTATTTTTTTGGAATGAATTTTTTTTCAGAATGATATATAATATTATTTCTTTCAAAGTAACACATAATATCATTTACATTATTCTAACAAATCAATAGAAATAGAGAACAAAACATAAATAATTAATTCTTATGGGTGCTTAGTCATCATAGGTATAAAACAAATCAATTTTGCTCTTTATTTCACTAAAATTGTGTCATCATTTCTAAATAAATCCCTAACATATATAAAAAATAGCTTTCCATCTTCCAGAATGAGCCGAATTTGCCTTTTAATATTATCTTACGAGTTGTTGCTAGAGACTTAAGGCAACTTGGATTTTCATTTTGGATATTCTAGTTGAATCTTCCAGAGAAGAACCAGCTTCGAGCTTCATCTATGTGTGGATCAATTGTTGCCCCTCTCTGATAAAGTATATTGTAGATATAAAAAAATCATTATTAGGTTGTAATTGTCGATTTAAATGTTATTAATTGTATTAATTGGTTAGTGAATGTTTGACAAATCAAATTCAGAACAGGTATTCCTGTGTGGGGACATGGCAGGTTTTATGAGTATTTCATCACTGGAGTCCTGCTTTGGAAAAATAGATTAAAATTTCATGAATGTGCAATTTAAAACCGTATTCCTAGAGCTCTCAGTGAAGAACCTTTCAACTAATTTAATAAAATTCTCCTTTTATGGGCCTGAGGAATAAAGTCTCAGAAATTGATAAAAGACTCTGCCTAAAGGCAGAAGAAAAGACTAAGCCTTAGTAAGATTACCATTTCCACAAGTTTAGCCTCACAACTGCATCAGGAAACCAATAGTAATTTTATTTGCTTAGTGAATCCAGAAAGAAACCTGAGCCATTGTGCAGGGTGGAAAGGGAAATATTACCATGCAGCATGGGTGCCTTGAAGTGCCTGGCTCAATCTCACCAGGAATGGAGGCTTATTTGTTCATTCTTTCTGCACCACCCCCCCCTACAATATTGCGAAGACAGGCTGAAACAAAAATGTTGAGACAGAGAAGAAAATTTACGACTGATATTGAATGGAAAATGTTAATTGGATATTTTTTATGTAAGGACACTACTGCAATTGCTAACTGTATTCTGGTCACAGAAGAAGCCATGTGTCTAGGAACATGATGATATAGCCCCTATTACTGGCCAATTAAGAGATAACAATACTGTGGCAGGAATTTGCCTCTCCATCTGTAGCAATCTGTCACTAACTCTAAAAGCCACTTATCCTAGGAAGACAACCCTAGAACAACCTGAAGAATTAAGAATACAAGTAACCAGCAGAGGAAGATTTTAGGCAGGAGTTGCTCAGCAGCAAAATCAGTTTGACATTATTATACATTGTTCTGAATGTCCTGAACATTATTTCTACTTAACATCATGGTTGAACATAAATATTGCCTTAAATTAATTTAATTTAATTTATTTATTTTTTATTTATGTATTTTTTTGAGACAGAGTTTCGCTCTGTCACCAGGCTGGAGCGCAGTGGCGCAATCTCAGCTCACTGCAACCTCCACCTCCCGGGTGCAAGTGATTCTCCTGTCTCAGCCTCCCAAGTAGCTGGGACTACAGGCGTGCACCACCATGCCCAACTAATTTTTGTGTTTTTGGTAGACACAGGGTTTCACCATGTGGGCCAGGATGGCCTCGATCTCTTGACCTCATGATCTGCCCACCTTGGCCTCCCAAAGTGCTGGGATTACAGGCGTGAGCCACCACGCCCAGCCTTAAATTTATTTCTTTAAAAATGAGAAAATTATATTTTCCCAAGCAATAGGATATTTAAAATAATTTGTATTTTATTACTCCTAAGAAAAGTTTTAGATTTTGAGAATAAAATGAATATCCTGATTTTCCAGGCATAGTTTATGTTAAAACATAAAAACAAACAAACAGAGGCGCACATTTGTATTGCAATAAGATTTTACCGTATCTCTTTATCACCTCAGATGATTTCTAGAGAAATCATTAGGCATAATTTTTCTCATTAATTAATTAATGAAATATTTGTCTCATTCAAATGCAAAAGAACCAAATAATTTACATATATTGATCTATTTAAGTCTAACGAGCAGGTAATATACTTATTTCTATATTATAGATGAGGAAATTGATAATAAAAATTATTAAATTGCAGTCCAGGGATCATACAACCGGTATGAGAACACAATCCACGTTTGTAAGCCACTGTGTAATTCAATAAGAATAGTATCAAAACTATTATCCTCAATTAATAGTTAATAAAGGATTTTTTAAAATTATGATTAGAGAAAAGATCTCACTTTGTTGCTCTGATTGGAGTAGAGTGGCATGATCATAGCTCAATGTAACCTTGAACTCCTGGGCTCAAGGGATCCTCCCACTTGAGCCTCCTCAATAGTTAGGACTATAGGTGTGCACCACCACGCTGGCTAATAAAAAAAAAAAAAAAAATGTAAAGACAGGATCTTGTTATGTCACCCAGGCAGGTCTCAAAAGGGTTAGTATATAGCCAATCCTCCTAATAAATTTACATATAAATAATAAGTTTTCAGTTGACACAGAATAATTATGTAGTTAATCTCCCTAACAAATGTTTATGTAAATCATAAATATTGGGAAGGTATTCAATCACAGTGAATTACAGAACCCATCACAAATCTATCTATGGTGAGCTTGCATTAATTTGCTTGAGGTGGTAATGTTAGTAAATAATAGGTTAACATAACAATAATAATAGTGTTTATTAACAATCAGACCAAAGTAATTTCCTGCTTCTGTAGGCTGTGATACAAGAGGCAAGCCAAGAAAAATTGCATTAGAAACTTATTTGAAATTAATGTTGTTCTTGTGTTGGATGCAGAAAGAATAGAAGGCTAGGCCAGATGTGGTGGCTCATGCCTGTAATTTCACCACTTTGGGAGGCCGAAGCGGGTGGATTACAAGGTCAGGAGATTCAGACCATCCTGGCCAATACGGTGAAACCCTGTCTCTACTAAAAATACCAAAAAATGAATGGGCGTGGTGGCTCATGCCTGTAATTCCAGCACTTTGGGAAGTCGAGGTGGGTGGATCATGAGGTCAGGAGATCGAGATTATCCTGGCCAACATGGTGAAACGCCATCTCTACTAAAAATACAAAAAAGTGGCCAGGAGCAGTGGCTCACACCTGTAATCCCAGCACTTTGGGAGGCTGAGGCGGGCAGATCACGAGGTCAGGGGTTCGAGACCAATCTGCCCAACATAGTGAAACCCCGTCTCTACTAAAAATACAAAAAAAATAGCCTTGTGTGGTGGTGTTCCCCTGTAATCCCAGCTACTTGGGAGGCTGCGGCAGAAGAATCACATGAACCCAGGAGGCGCAGGTTGCAGTGAGCTGAGATCAGGTCATTGCACTCCAGCCTGGGCGACAGTGCGAGAGTCCATCTAAAAAAAAAAGGAAACAACAAAAAACCAAAAATGTTAGCTGGGCATGGTGGCATGCACCCGTAGTACCAGCTATTCCAGCTATTCGGGAGGCTGAGGCAGCAGAATCGCTTGAACCTGGGAGGCGGAGGTTGCAGTGAGCTGAGATTAGGCCACTGCACTCCAGTCTGGCAATAGAGCAAAACTCTGTCAAAAAAAAAAAAAAAAAAAAAAGAGGAAGGCTCATCTTCCTCTTCTCGTCATGACCCTAAAAAGCAAATATTCTCCCCTAGAAAAGAAAAAAACAGGTGGCTTTATCTAATACAAATGAGACTTTGTTTCTCACAAGACATGCTGGGTGATTATGTATTCTCAATACTCTCAATATAAATATCCAGGTATGCTACAAATATGAAAAACATTTTCAGAGTGGAAGTAATTTAGCTTTATCTTCTTTCTTGAAAATATCTTATAGACTGTAAAAGAGAAGACTTTTCTTCTTAGAATTTAGCAAAGTTGCCATATTCATTTTCAACAAGAATATTAACCGCCATTGAAGCTTGAAACACAAATATTTCATTGTTAAAATGTTTGCTTTGAAAACTGACAGCTATAAAATGGTAAGAGAAAAAGAACATTTAATAACAAGATTATATAATCATCTCAAAATCTTCAGCAATATTGCATAGTCTTTTGCTATTTACCATCAGATTTGTATATTTTACATTGCTTCAACGAATGATAAACACTCAGTAAATTTCTCTGCAAGATATTTCTTTTCAATAATTTACATTTGACATTTAAAACTATCATTATATTTCTCATCATTGATGCATATCACAAATTCGTCTATTTTATTTACTGTAGTTTCATGCATAAGATAATACACTGTTAAATTTAAAATATCAAGTTTACAATTCTTCTATCTCTTCGGGTGACCTATTTGAAGCAAAACTCAAAAGTATTAACAATATGTGATACATAAATATGATGAGAATACTTTTCAGTTAAGTTATGATGGCACGAGAAGTTTCAATTTAACATTTCAAAATATTTGCAGTCTTTCCTAAAGCTCTGGTTTCATTTGAGACATAGTTTTGGTTTTCGCTTCAGATGAGGAATTTAGTAATTATCTTAGTCTGCTGAGGTAAATTTTTTGAATGCAATTTGGGTCAGCTTATGCTAAAAATTGCCTCTGGAAATGGGCCCCTAAAAACAGCAACTCGAATAGCAACAGAAAGAATAGAGTGTTTGATTTGTTTGTTGTTTGAGACACAGTCTCATTCTGTCTCCCAGGATGTGGTGCAGCGGTGAGATTTTGATTCACTGCAATCTTCACCTCCTGGACTCAAGTGATCCTCCCACCACCCCTTCTATAGCTCAGATCACAGGTGCAGGCCACCATGCCTGGCAAAATTTTGTGTTTTTTATAGAGATGAGGTTTTTCCATGTTGACCAGGCTGGTCTTAAACTCCTGGGCTCAAGGAATCCACCTGTCTCAGCCTACTAAATTGCTGGGATTACAGGCGTGAGCCACTGAACCCCACCAGGTGTTTGATATTAATGGCTGGTGACAGTCATTTGTAAAGGATCTTATGTATAGAAAAGGGGAAAAAAAACTATACAATAAATTATCTCTCATATTTTTGTAGGCTCTTTTTGGTCAATTCATAATACATTTTACATAGTAAATATTCTATCAATATTTGCAAAATTAAGGTAATATTACCTAATCTGTAACTTCCCCTAGTCAAAAAAAAAAAAAAGTGGTGACTGCAGTTTCTAAATTACATAAAGGACTTATTTCATTAGATCAGATGTGATCAAAGTCTTGAGATATGCTTAGCATTTGAGGATACTTTGGGCTAGTCATTCAGACTGTTTTCTTTCTCTCATGTGAGCTTGATCAATACTGAAGATCACTCCTGCAGATTAATCCTACGGATTGCTTGAGGAGCAATCTAGTAGATCCCTCATGTAAGGAATTGACTAAATTTTAACAAAAGATTGATGGGTCCAATAAAAATTGAGAACAATATTAGACTGTATTAGTACAATAATATGGTGGCGATAGTTGATTTTTGTCTAATCAAATGAGTAGTTTCAAGATATATGTGTAATCACTATAGATAAAAGGAAGGAATATATTCTTTTCAAAAATGGTTTGTAAAATAACATGAAACATTGATTACAAGAAAGCAATGTAGGCCGGGCGCGGTGGCTCAAGCCTGTAATCCCAGCACTTTGGGAGGCCGAGACGGGCGGATCACGAGGTCAGGAGATCGAGACCATCCTGGCTAACACGGTGAAACCCCGTCTCTACTAAAAAATACAAAAAACTAGCCGGGCGACGAGGCGGGCGCCTGTAGTCCCAACTACTCGGGAGAGCTGAGACAGGAGAATGGCGTGAACCCGGGAGGCCGGAGCTTGCCCAGTGAGCTGAGAGTCCGGCACTGCACTCCAGCCTCGGTGGCAGAGCAAGACTCCGTCCTCAAAAAAAAAAAAAAAAAAAAAAAAAAAGAAAGCAATGTATATTTGGGAAATAAATAGTAACAAAAGCAAAATATGCAAAAATATTCTCATTAATTTTTCCTTTATATCAGAGAGCTTGTTAAATCCAGGGCAGCCACGTTAGCAAGAACCATGATTAAAATCACTCTCACCCACACACAACATCTCAGAAGCATGTTAAGTTTTCATTAGTTTTTCCAAAATTCTTTATGCACTTGAGTGTTAACTTTTTTACCTTAAACTGTAAACAATGTTGATAATTCATAAAAAGATTCTAGATTTCATGACATTTCAAAATTTTTGAAATTTACATGTGCATATGAATATATAGTATGCTATCGTCCACTCTTCTTTTTGTACTAACTTCGTATATTCTTTGTCACACTCTTTTTCTGTTGTTTAAGTGCTTTCTCTCAACACGGTGAAAATTCATAGCTTTATAATATTCCTTTTACGTATGCATGTTTGCGTGATCGCGAAAGCTATGTTAAGATGATTGCAGAATCATTTACTGTAACTAGACTCTAAGTTGTGTCATACTAGGTTTGAATGCTTTTGGCAAATATTCAAACAGAAATTAAATCTATATTTAGAAAATTAGGAAACTCAAGCTAATTTAATATTCTGGTAATTTAAGGAAAATAACAATTAAAAGTAAGCAAGGTCTGTTCATAAATTTTTTAATATTCACAGATATTTCTCTCTTTGTGAGAAAAGGTCACTCTCTTTCAAGGTTGCCATTGTAAAACATACGACGAGGATAGCATATTACTCAAATCTACTTAACAGACCTATAACCGACATCTCCTCTTATGGATAAAAGAGTTTTGGAAAATAAAAACTAATGTACTCATAGGTTACCGAAGTTAAATAACTGAATACGATTTCGGAATGGGAAAATAATTCACACTTATATGATCATAACTAAAGTTAATTTTGTCAGAGATACATATCTTGTACTCGTTTTGAATATAAAGCAAACCCCACAAAAAATGAGACAGAGCAAGATGCTTTTAAAGTATTTATGATGAAATTGAACATTTACTACAGCATAAACCTTTGCTTTTTATAAGCATCCACATATTTCAGAAAATTTCAGATTTTGGAATTTGAAGTCCAAACTGATCACAGATCTATTTTTCTTAATCTAGTCTGTATTAACAGACCTAAGCTTTCCATAAATTATCTGTATTCTCAGCATAGTAAATGGTCTTGTGCAACACACACACACACACACACACACATACACACACACACTTGATTTTGAAGCCAGTTTTTTAAATGTCTTGAGAGAGGCATTTTTACAACTTAAATACCTTCATATCAATGCAAAAGAATACCTACAAGCTATTCAGGGAATACAATATTTATTTTGAAGAAAACTTGAATAAAAAATTTTAATCTCTTCTTTCATTTTATTCTGTAATCATATCTAAAATAACAGTGGCGTTTTAAACCTCAATAGTTGATCTCAAAGGACACTCATTAACGATACTAGTCAAGCAAAATTTCTTGCTTCTATCTGAGATAAAACATTAAAGCATCAACAACTTCCGACAAGAAATTGTGAAAAATATATCAAATAGGTTACAAGTGTATTTAATACACATTATACATATTTAAAATATCATGTTTCCAAATATATAACTGTCAACTTCTAGTTTTACTGTCATAAAAATCAGTCAAATTTTGTGTGTAATGAGATATATATTAAATAAACAATGTTAAAAACTTTACAAATCTATTATGTTAATATATTACTCAGCGTACTTTATCAGGAAATGAACTGAGAAATTTTTTATATACTAACTCTAAAATGTACTTAGCTCAGCCTATAAAATGTTATTATCATAGAACTGTTTTTCACTTCACAGGTATTTTAAAGACTGAAATG
Source organism: Rhinopithecus bieti (assembly GCF_001698545.2). Classification (NCBI taxonomy): domain Eukaryota; kingdom Metazoa; phylum Chordata; class Mammalia; order Primates; family Cercopithecidae; genus Rhinopithecus; species Rhinopithecus bieti. Next base: position 643,203 of record NW_016824250.1, read on the forward strand.
CAAATTAATGGTAAGCTCTCTTTGTATTGTTAGAATTAAATAAATAGGACTTGAATTATTAAAAAAAAAAATTAAAAGCTAGGGGTAGACAAACACCCTGCTATCACTTTTATTCACCACGCTGCAAACTCAAAAAGAGAAAAAAGAAAGATAAAAGTGAAGTTCTGGTTCTTTCAAAAAATCTTCACAATTCATATGCTATTCATCTGCACCAAAAAATTGTTTTCCAATGGATTCATCCATGTTGATTTTCTCTGATAATACTTTTTAAATTGTGTAACCTTTTCATGCAACTTTATAAAACTAGAGGTAGGGAAGCTAAATTTTCCAAAAGGTATTAGACATTTAATCCTAATTCAAATGTTAGATTTTGGATTTAATAGTTTACTTTTATCTGGCCGAGTATTCCCGTCATATATTGAAACTATATTTTTATTGTATGGTTTTAAAGCTTTCCATTAGTTTCTTGACTATCATACCCTTTACTTACTTGAAATTCAGCTTAAGATTCACCACCACCAGTAAAACATTCTAATCTGTCAAAATGCTTCTTATTCCTTAGTGCATTGTCATGTTTATTCTAAGTGTTTGAAGATGTAGTCATTTTTTAAAATTCTCTAGTAAATTGTAGTCACACTACATAGGTTTGAATCCAGACACACACAACCACTTACTTTATGTGTGACCTAGAGCAAGCTAGTTAATCTCTCTCTCTCTCTTACTCCTTGAGGATTGTATGAAGGAAAACCTATAAGGGACTTAAATAACTGCAGTGTGAAATATAAACAAAGTGATCACAGGGATGATAACAGCCTACCACTCCAAAAAGGCCAAGAATATACTGGCAAAACTGTCGGTATCACCTTTATAGGAACTCTGAAAATTCACTAAAATTTCATAGCAATCAGATGAAATTTTAAGAAAAATAAAACAGATTAATTTAGGTAAGAGAGCCTCGTGGCATTTTACCCACATCCCATTCATGCCTCAGCTTGCTGTAGGCCTTTAAAACATTAACGTAGATTCCTGGTATAGTTTCCTAGCACTGTTACAAGCAGAATGAATCTTGTTCTCAAATAATTTTTATTTTAATCTCTCTGATGGATTTCCGAAGGACCCACTCAAGTGGCTTCCCTCTATTTTGCCTGACGTGCAATAACCCTTCGAGGGGCAAGGAGGCTACCCCAGGGTCATGTGTTGAAAACATCTGAAGCCAAATTCATTAACCTGCTTCTGCCTGGAACAGGAATTAAAGTTAGGACAAATAATAGACAAACTGGAATCTTGGAGAAGGTCTGGGGAGTGAGATGCTTTGGTGAATAAGGATTTTTAAATACTCTAAAATAATCTTGGCAATCTATAAACCATGTACATCTTGGAGCTTTGTGCACACTCAGAAAGAATCTGAAAAAAACAAACAAACAAAAAACCTCTTATTGACCTTCAGGCTCTGGGCCAGCAGGAAATGCAGACCAAAAACCAAAACAGAGTTATAAACTCCTAAGTATTGAAGGTGTATTCCAATACATGTGCCATCCATCTTCAAAGACTGTGAATTGTTTCTTGGTTCCAGGTGTTTAATGAAACTTCTGTTGAGTCACTATCTGACCACTCAGTTAATGGAACAGAGACTTCAGACTCCAAACATAACAACAAATATAGACTCTGTTTAATTTGCTGAGCTAATTTTTTAAACAAAAACAACTACAACAAAAAATACAGCAAATCTTGATGAGAGGGGAGATTCTGATTTCTATAATTATCACATTATATAATTCAAAATGTTCAGTTTTAACAAAAAAATCTAAAAGTTATCTAAAGAAATAAGAACGCATGACCCATTAACAGAAAAAAAAAAAAAAAAGAAATCAATAAAACTATTTCTGAAGAAGTCCAGACATTGGACTCAGACAAAAACATTAAGTCAATGATTTAAAATATGCTCAAAGAACTAAAGAAAATCTTGTACAAAGAACTAAAAGAACACATGAGGGCAATGTATTTAGAATTAGATAGAAACTCTTAAGTTGAAAAGGACGAAAAATGAAGAAAAGGAAATAAACTACAGAAGTGTAGACACTGATTTGAGCAAGCAGTAGAAATAGTCAATTTGCTTAAAGAGAGGTTTATTGAGATTACCCAGGCTGAGAAGAAAGAAAGAAAAAATAAATAAATGAATGAAACTTAAGGGATTTGTGTATCATCATCAAGCATATCAACATATGCTAAGAAAACAAAATTGATAAACCTTTAGATAGACTCAAGGCAGGAAGTAGGGGAGAGAAAATCCAAATTACTAAAATTAGGAATAACTAGGAGTTTGTTGCTAGCAGACCTGCACAACAGGAAAGTCTCTCTGGCGTAAATTAAGTAACTCTAGGGAATAATTCGAATTCTTGTGAAAAATACAGAGCACTTGTAAAGGTTAACCACATAGATGAATGTAAACATCAAGTTCTACGCTATTTTAGGTTGTACTTCCCCTTTTTCTATATTACTCGAAAGACAACTACTCAAAAAATTGTAAAACTATATTGATGAACATATCATTTTAAAAGATGCAATTTTGACAATAACAACATGAAGGGGGTATAGCTAATAGGAGATAAATAATATCACAACTAAGTTGGTAATTCAAGCTTGACTTTTTTTTTTTTTTTTTTTTTGAGATGGAGTCTCACTCTGTCGCCCAGGCTGGAGTGCAGTGGTGCAATCTTGGCTCACTGCAAGCTCCACCTCCTGGGTTCACGCCATTCTCCTGCCTCAGCCTCCCAAGTAGCTGGGACTACAGGCACCCGCCACCACTCCCGGCTAATTTTTTTGTATTTTTAGTAGAGATGGGGTTTCACTGTGTTAGCCAGGATGGTCTCGATCTCCTGACCTTGTGATCCGCCCGCCTCGGCCTCTCAAAGCACTGGGATTACAGGCATGAGCCACCGCACCCGGCCAAGCTTGACATTTATAAATTAAGATTCTACTTTTCTACTTGCAATTTGCAAGGTAAATCCTAAGAAAATAGCTAAAAATATATGTAAAAGGAGAAACAAGAAGGGAATTAAAATGGTACATAGAGAATATCTATTTAACATGAAAAGGAGCCTGCAGTGAAACAACTGCAGGACACAGAGATACAACATATTGAACACAAATGGCAAAATGGCATAAATAACTCCTTTCTTACAAGTAATTACATTAAGTATAATTATATTAAATTCTGGATTAAAAGACAGAGATTGTCATAATCAGCGGGGCAAAAACATGATCAAGCTCTGTGTTGTTTACAAGAGAATTATTTTAGAACCAAAGACACACATAGGTTGAAAGTTAAAGAACAGGGGGAACAAAGATATTCTATGCAAACAGTAACCAAAGGAGAAATGAAGTAGCTATATTAATATTATATAAAATAGGCTTTAAGACAAAAATTGTTACAAGATACAAAGAAGGGCATTATGTAATGATAACAAGGGTCAATTTATCAAGAAAACGTAACAATTATAAAACACATATGCGCTTAATAACACAGCTCCAGAATATATGAAGCAAAAAGGGACAAAATTGAAGCGAGAAATAGGCAGTTCAACAATAGTAGAAGCTTTAGCATTCACTTCCAATAGTGGATAGAATGAAAGTCAAAAGATAAACAAAGAAATAGAAGACTTGAACATGCTATGAAACATCTACACCTAGACTTAGCAGACACATATAGAACCCCTCATTTAACAATTGCAGAATATACATTCTCATCAACTGTATATGTAGCATTGTCCAGGATAGGCCATATGTTTGGCCAGAAACAATTCTCAATACATTTTATAATATTAAAATAATACAAAATATCTTTTCAGACTATAATAAATGAAAACAGAAATTAATAATGGAAGGAAATCTGGAAAACTTATATATGGAAATTAACACCTTACAACAACCAGCAGGCCAAAGAAAAAATCACACTGGAAATTAGAAAATACTTTGAAATGAATGAAAATGAATACACAACTTACATTTTATAGGATGCTAACCGAGTGCTCAGAGAGGAACTTTCAGCTACAAACATATACATTAAAAATAAAGAAATATTTCAAATCAATAACCTAATTTTCCCCCTTAAGGAAGTAGAGAAAGAAAAACAAACTTACAGCAAGCAGATGGAAGTAAATAAGAAATATTACAGTAGTGATAAATGGAATATAGACTAGAAAAGTAATTGAGATAATCAACAAAACCAAAAGTTAATTATTTGAATATTTCAACAAATTTGATAAGCCTTTAGACAGACTCATCAAGGCAGGAAGTAGGGGAGAGAAAATCCAAATTACTAAAATTAAGAAAGATAGCTGGGACATTACTACTGACCTTACGAAAGAAAAAAAAAAAAAAAGATTATTAGAGAATACTGTGAATAATTTTATGAGAACAAATAGAAGAACCTAGGTGAAATGAAGAACTTTCTATAAATATACAAACTATAAAAACTGACTCAAGAATAAACAGATAATCTGAATTGACCCATAGAGTAAAGAGATGATCAAAATCAAAATTTCCAATTAAAAAAGCCCAAAACCATATGATTTTACTGGTTAATCTATTAAACATTTAAGAAATAATTAATTTCAGTTCCTCTCAAATTCTTTCAAAAAACAAAAGAAGGTGATATGGGTGTCCCTACCCAAATCTCATCTGTAATTGTAGTTCCCATAATCCCCACATGTTGTGGGAGGGAACCAGTGGGAGGTAATTGAATCATGGTGGCAGTTTCCTCCCATGCTGTTCTTGTGACAGTGAGTGAGTTCTCATGAAATCTGATGGTTTCATAAGCATCTGGCCTTTCCCTGGGCATTCATTCTCTCTCTTACTGCCCTGTGAGGAGGTGCCTCTTGCCATGATTGTAAGTTTCCTGAGGCCTCCCTAGCCATGTGGAACTGTGAGTCAATTAAACCTCTTTTCTTTATAATTACCCACTCTTGGGTATTTTTTCATAGCAGCATGAAAATGGACTAATACAGGAGCGAACACATTCTAACTCATTATGTGAGGTCAGTATTACCCTGATGTCAAAATCATACAATATGGGTGTAGTGGTGTATGCTTCTAGTTACAGCTATTAAGAGGCTGAAGTGGAAGGGTCATTTGAGCCTAGGAGTTCAAGCCCGCAACCTGCTATGATTGTGCCTCTTACTATCCACTACGCTTCAGCCTGAGCAACATAGTGAGACTATGTCTTTAAAAAGATAATCAATTTTAGGCTGGGTGCAGTGGCTCACACCTGTAATCCCAGCAATTTGGGAGGCTGAGGTGGGCAGATCACCTGAGGTCAGGAATTTGAGACCAGCTTTGCCAACATGGTGAAACCCCATCTCAACTAAATATACAAAAATTAGCCAGGCATGGTGTCGGGTGCCTGTAATCCCAGCTACTCAGGAGGCCGAGGCAGGAAAATCACTTGAACCTGGGAGGCAGAGGTTGCGGTGAGCCAAGACTGTGCCACTGCACTCCAGCCTGGGCAGCTGACCAAGACTCCATCTAAAATAATAAAAATTTGAAAACCTACAAAACATTACAAGAAAAGAAAGCTAAAGACAAATACCTTGTGAATACAGATGTAAAAATCCTCAACAAAATACTGGCAAACAAATATTAGTAATCTATTAAAAGGATTATGCTCAATGACAAAGGAGGCTTTCTTTATCCCAGGGATATAGCATTTGTGTAACATGCAAAAATCAATCAGTTCATCTAACCATACTAACACAATGAGGAAAAAGAAAACATCACAATTGATCAAAAAAGTGTTTGAAAAACATCCACAATACTTTCATGATAAAACACTCAAAACACCATAAATACAAGGAAATATTATGAAGCTGATAAAAGACGTCTCTGAAAACCCCAGAGATAACATTATACTTAACAGTGAACTACTGAAAGTTTTCCCCTAAGATCAAGAACAAAACAAAAATACATGTTCTTGCCACTTCTATTTCATATCAATCTAGAAGTTTTAGCCAGAACATTTAGGCAAGAAAAAGAAATGGAAGTTACCCAAGATGGAAAGGAAGAATAAAATTACTTCTATTCATAGATGATGTAATTTTACATGTATGAATACCTATGAATTCAATACACCAAAGAAAAACAAACATAAAAGGCAAAAAAACCCACAAATAAGCACAAAAAACATAAAATTATGTTACAACAACTAAGTAAATTGAGTACAGTTGTGATATAAGAGCATACTACCAGAATCAGTTGTATCTCTACATATCAGCAATAAAATTTAAAATTTAAAATTATTAAAATAAAACAGTTCTATTTAAATTAGTACGAAAATAGTTAACTGCTTAGAAATCAATTTATCCAAGGAAGCATAGGGCTTATATGCTGAAAAGTATAAAATGTTGAAAGAAATTAAAGATTACACCAATTAATGAAAATGTTATGTGTTAATGTATTCACACACTTAATATTACTAAGAAGGCAATAGTCCCCAAATAGACAGTTTAATGCAATTCTTATCAAAGTTTCAACTGCTGTTTTTGAAAAAAAAATGGGCAAATGGATCTTAAAATTTAGATGGCATGGCAAGAGATCCTAAATAGCTAAAGCAAACTTAAAAAAGAGAAGCAAGATTGGTACGGTTGCTCATACCTGTACTCCCAGAAATTTGAGAGGGAAATGAGGGTGGAATTCTTGAGCTCAGGAGTTTGAGACAACCCCAGGCAACACAGCAAAACCTTGCCTCTACAAAAAATACAAAAATTAGCCAGGAGTGGTGGTGCATGCTCCTAGTTCCAGCTACTCAGGAGGCTGAGGCAGGAGAATTCCTTGAGCCCAGGATCAGCAGTGAACTGAGATTGTGCTACTGCACTCCAGCCTGAGAGACAGAGTGAGATCCTGTCTCAAAAAAAGAACAAGAACAAGAAAGAAAGAAAGAAAGAAAGAAAGAAAGAAAGAAAGAAAGAAAGAAAGAAGGAAGGAAGGAAGGAAGGAAGGAAGGAAGGAAGGAAGGAAGGAAGGAAGGAAGGAAGGAAAAAGGAAAAGAAAAGGAGGATGGAAGGAAAGAAGGAAAGAAGGAAGGAAGGAAGAGAGAGAGAGAAAGAAAGAAAGAAAGAAAGAAAGAAAGAAAGAAAGAAAGAAAGAAA